>NC_052307.1:4740187-4812687 GCF_016432855.1 Salvelinus namaycush
CCCTTACACCACAGCATTTCTGAGAGTGTTCCCATACACCACAGAGTTTATGAGTGTTCGTATACACCACAGAGTTTATGAGAGTGTTCCTGTACACCACAGCATTTAGGAGACTGTTCCCATACACCACAGCATTTAGGAGACTGTTCCTGTACACCACAGAGTTTATGAGTGTTCGTATACACCACAGAGTTTATGAGAGTGTTCCTGTACACCACAGCATTTAGGAGACTGTTCCCGTACACCACAGCATTTAGGAGACTGTTCCCATACACCACAGCATTTAGGAGACTGTTCCTGTACACCACAGCATTTAGGAGACTGTTCCCATACACCACAGCATTTAGGAGACTGTTCCGTACACCACAGCATTTAGGAGACTGTTCCTGTACACCACAGCATTTAGGAGACTGTTCCCGTACACCACAGCATTTAGGAGACTGTTCCCGTACACCACAGCATTTAGGAGACTGTTCCTGTACACCACAGCATTTAGGAGACTGTTCCCATACACCACAGCATTTAGGAGACTGTTCCTGTACACCACAGAGTTTATGAGTGTTCGTATACACCACAGAGTTTATGAGAGTGTTCCTGTACACCACAGCATTTAGGAGACTGTTCCCATACACCACAGCATTTAGGAGACTGTTCCGTACACCACAGCATTTAGGAGACTGTTCCCATACACCACAGCATTTAGGAGACTGTTCCTGTACACCACAGCATTTAGGAGACTGTTCCCATACACCACAGCATTTAGGAGACTGTTCCGTACACCACAGCATTTAGGAGACTGTTCCCATACACCACAGCATTTAGGAGACTGTTCCGTACACCACAGCATTTAGGAGACTGTTCCCATACACCACAGCATTTAGGAGACTGTTCCGTACACCACAGCATTTAGGAGACTGTTCCGTACACCACAGCATTTAGGAGACTGTTCCGTACACCACAGCATTTAGGAGACTGTTCCGTACACCACAGCATTTAGGAGACTGTTCCTGTACACCACAGCATTTAGGAGACTGTTCCGTACACCACAGCATTTAGGAGACTGTTCCTGTACACCACAGAATCTAGGAGACTGTTCCCATACACCACAGCATTTAGGAGACTGTTCCCTTACACCACAGCATTTAGGAGACTGTTCCCGTACACCACAGAGTTTAGGAGACTGTTCCTGTACACCACAGCATTTAGGAGACTGTTCCCGTACACCAGGCCTGTTTTACGTCTGTCTCTGTAGGTAAAAAACAATTATTTTCTATTACAAGACCTTCATCCCACTAACTTTCTAGATTTGTATTTATTTATTTTGGCAACTTCAGTTTCTCTTTTCAACTGTTACTGCATATACACTGGTGTTATAGTGATGATGTCAACCATCAATCATCTACTTACTGGGACATGGCTGGTCTCTCCTGTAAGCTTCTCCCCAAGGTTCCACCGTTGGTCTCAGTCACTGGGCGTCCTGTAAACGTCACAGATATTATCTGCCTGTCATTGGCCCGAAAGAGAAGATGGACAGCTTGGCCATCCAATTACATCATACAGACGTGGAAGGGGATGGATATAGTATGAACTCTGTGTGTTATGCAGAGTTCCTAACCAAGTGGGAATTTACCACAAATCCACTTGAACAACCCTCAACTGGTAATTACTAGCAGATTAGTAGTATAGCATCCAGCTCCCACTTCTCCCACATGCTGACCTCTGACATCAAAATACTAAGGAAATGACCTCGGTAACAGCACTTTCAGCAGTTAAATGCAGCAACAAAACATTGTTTAAAAAAAAATATATATATATATGAATGTGTTTTTTTGAACGCTCTAATTTGTTTACAAGCATGATAGCTGTACTTTTAGTTGATGGTTTATGCAGCTTGTTGGCCGTTAGCCAAATGGCGTTTCTCGACGAGTTCAAACGACACGTGAACGCATCCAACTAGTATTTATTAACAACGTCACAAACTGGTAAATTCCCACCTCCCACTTGGTTACGAACGCAGCATTATTAACAACGTCACAAACTGGTAAATTCCCACCTCCCACTTGGTTACGAACGCAGCATTATTAACAACTAACGGCAAGTGTTCACTTTCTATCTCTGTTGATTCGGTTCATATCTCTTGCACTCACACTGTTTCAATCTTCCTGTAAGTTTGTAAAGAATAGCCTAAAAGGAGAGCATGTATTTATTGTACAGAATCAAAGTAAACTAGATCTTGAGCTGTGAATTTGTATGTATGTACTGTCAAATATGAAAAGATGGATATACTGTATGTAAAGTACTTATAAAATTATATAAAGCTGTGAAATGTTTAATATACTTGTAGGAATGTTTGACAATACAGCGTTCTGGCTTGGGGAGTGTTATGGACTTGGAAGGAGATTTGAAATTGTGTTACAGGTTTTTTGTCAGTTGTATTCCATTGGTTGTCAAGCACCACCCACAACTATGTTTATTCTACCAGGCGGTGAACCCCCCTTCTACCTCCCCTCCATCCTCGAATACAGGTAGGTTAGTAACATCTCTGTACTCTCTCAGGCTGATGTTGACTTTGTCTCTGGGTGAGTCCCTCTCTCTCAGGCTGATGTTGACTTTGTCTCTGGGTGAGTCCCTCTCTCTCAGGCTGATGTTGACTTTGTCTCTGGGTGAGTCCCTCTCTCTCTCAGGCTGATGTTGACTTTGTCTCTGGGTGAGTCCCTCTCTCTCGGGCTGATGTTGACTTTGTCTCTGGGGTGAGTCCCTCTCTCTCAGGCTGATGTTGACTTTGTCTCTGAGTGAGTCCCTCTCTCTCTCAGGCTTATGTTGACTTTGTCTCTGGGTGAGTCCCTCTCTCTCAGGCTGATGTTGACTTTGTCTCTGGGTGAGTCCCTCTCTCTCTCAGGCTAATGTTGACTTTGTTTCTGGGTGAGTCCCTCTCTCTCAGGCTAATGTTGACTTTGTCTCTGGGGTGAGTCCCTCTTTCTCTCAGGCTGATGTTGACTTTGTCTCTGGGTGAGTCCCTCTCTCTCTCAGGCTAATGTTGACTTTGTTTCTGGGTGAGTCCCTCTCTCTCAGGCTAATGTTGACTTTGTCTCTGGGGTGAGTCCCTCTTTCTCTCAGGCTAATGTTGACTTTGTCTCTGGGGCGAGTCCCTCTCTCTCTCAGGCTAATGTTGACTTTGTCACGGGGGTGAGTCCCTCTATCTCTCAGGCTAATGTTGACTTTGTCTCTGGGGCGAGTCCCTCTCTCTCTCAGGCTAATGTTGACTTTGTCTCTGGGTGAGTCCCTCTATCTCTCAGGCTAATGTTGACTTTGTCTCTGGGTGAGTCCCCCTCTCTCTCAGGCTAATGTTGACTTTGTCTCTGGGGCGAGTCCCTCTCTCTCTCAGGCTAATGTTGACTTTGTCACGGGGGTGAGTCCCTCTATCTCTCAGGCTAATGTTGACTTTGTCTCTGGGTGAGTCCCTCTCTCTCTCAGGCTAATGTTGACTTTGTCTCTGGGTGAGTCCCTCTATCTCTCAGGCTAATGTTGACTTTGTCTCTGGGGTGAGTCCCTCTCTCTCTCAGGCTAATGTTGACTTTGTCTCTGGGGCGAGTCCCTCTCTCTCTCAGGCTAATGTTGACTTTGTCACGGGGGTGAGTCCCTCTCTCTCTCAGGCTAATGTTGACTTTGTCTCTGGGGTGAGTCCCTCTCTCTCTCAGGCTAATGTTGACTTTGTCTCTGGGGCGAGTCCCTCTCTCTCTCAGGCTAATGTTGACTTTGTCACGGGGGTGAGTCCCTCTATCTCTCAGGCTAATGTTGACTTTGTCTCTGGGGCGAGTCCCTCTCTCTCTCAGGCTAATGTTGACTTTGTCACGGGGGTGAGTCCCTCTATCTCTCAGGCTAATGTTGACTTTGTCACGGGGGTGAGTCCCTCTTTCTCTCAGGCTAATGTTGACTTTGTCACAGGGGTGAGTCCCTCTATCTCTCAGGCTAATGTTGACTTTGTCTCTGGGGTGAGTCCCTCTATCTCTCAGGCTAATGTTGACTTTGTCTCTGGGTGAGTCCCTCTCTCTCAGGCTAATGTTGACTTTGTCTCTGGGGTGAGTCCCTCTCTCTCTCAGGCTAATGTTGACTTTGTCTCTGGGTGAGTCCCTCTCTCTCAGGCTAATGTTGACTTTGTCTCTGGGGTGAGTCCCTCTCTCTCTCAGGCTAATGTTGACTTTGTCTCTGGGGTGAGTCCCTCTCTCTCTCGCTATCTTTTCTCTCTGGCTCTCTCTTAGGCCAGATAGTATATGCACAGTTCTGCCTGATGAACTGCTGAATGTGTTTAAAGTTATCCTGTCTTCTTCTCTGTTCTCCATCCTCTCTTTTCTCACTCTCATTCAGTTCATTCTTCATGTCCTTCTTGTATTCACTCGCTCATTTTCTCTCGCTCTCTCTCCCTCTCTCCCTCTCTCCCTCTCTCCCTCTCTCCCTCTCTCCCTCTCTCACTCTCTCACTCTCTCACTCTCTCACTCTCTCACTCTGTCTCTCTCTCTCTCGATACTGTACATCATGATTAACTTCTTTCTGTCCAGAAGGCTGATCATTAATAGGCAAGACCAGGGTCGTAGGCGCCAAAAGGAAGACAAAAAAATCCAATCAAATTGTAATTGTCACATACAGATGTTATTGCGGGTGTAGCGAAATGCTTGTGTTTCTAGCTCCAACAGTGCAGTAGTATCTAACAAGTAATATCTAACAATACACACAAATCTAAAGTAATGGAAGGGAATTAAGAATATATAAATATTTGGAGGAGCAATGTCAGAGCAGCATAGACTAAGATACAGTAAAATAGGACAGAATGCAGTATATACATATATGGCCAGTGATTTCAAGTCTATGTATAGGGCAGCAGCCTCTAATGTGCTAGTGATGGCTATTTAACAGTCTGATGGCTTTGAGATAGATGTTTTTCAGTCTCTCGGTCTCAGCTTTGATGCACCTGTACTGACCTCAACTTCTGGATGATAGCGGGGTGAACAGGCAGTGGCTCGGGTAGTTGATGTCCCAGATGATCTTTTGGCCTTCCTATGACATCGGGTGCTGTAGGTGTCCTGGAGGGCAGATAGTTTGCGCCCGATGATGCGTTGGGCAGATCGCACCACCCTCTGGAGAGCCCTACGGTTGTGGGCAGTGCAGTTGCCGTACCAGGTGGTGAAACAGCCTGACAGGACGCACTCAATTGTGCATCTGTAACAGTTTGTCAGGGTTTTAGGTGCCAAGCCAAATTTCTTCAGCCTCCTGAGGTTGCAGAGCCGCTGTTGCACCTTCTTCACCACACTGTCTGTCTGGGTGGACCATTTCAGTTTAAAAAACAAGCTGAAACAGGGGAGGGGGGGTCTGGATGGACCAATAAGAAACACATAAAAATGTTTTCCGTTGCGTTCCTAATGAACATGATCCAGCCGTGGTCTCTACCAGACCATCCTAGATACCAGAGTATCTCTCTCATCATCTCCTCTCTATCAGATCATCCTAGACACCAGAGTATCCACACTACCACAGATAGAGACGCTAGTGGGCAGATCTTTTAACATGTAGTCTCACAGATAGAGACGCTAGTGGGCAGATCTTAACATACAGTACAACAGGACCCAGTGGATCTACTGTACTTTGACCTGGGATCTAGTGGATCTACTGTAATTTGATCTGGGATCTCATGGATCTACTGTACTTTGAACTGGGATCTAGTGGATCTATTGTACTTTGAACTGGGATCTAGTGGATCTACTGTACTTTGAACTGGGATCTAGTGGATCTACTCTACTTTGAACTGGGATCTAGTGGAACTCTACTGGATCAGATATTCTAGATGATTCGATGGAGGTTTGACTGAGTGAAGACACTGCACACAGACTTAGTTAAGACACTCACACAGACTTAGTTAAGACACTACACACAGACTTAGTTAAGACACTACACACAGACTTAGTTAAGACCTTACACACAGACTTAGTTAAGACCTTACACACAGACTTAGTTAAGACCCTACACACAGACTTAGTTAAGACACCACACACAGACTTAGTTAAGACCCTACACACAGACTTAGTTAAGACACCACACACAGACTTAGTTAAGACCCTACACACAGACTTAGTTAAGACACCACACAGACTTAGTTAAGACACTACACACACAGACTTAGTTAAGACCCTACACACAGACTTAGTTAAGACACCACACACAGACTTAGTTAAGACACCACACACAGACTTAGTTAAGACCCTACACACAGACTTAGTTAAGACACCACACACAGACTTAGTTAAGACACCACACACAGACTTAGTTAAGACAGCACACACAGACTTAGTTAAGACACAACACACAGACTTAGTTAAGACACAACACACAGACTTAGTTAAGACCCTACACACAGACTTAGTTAAGACACCACACACAGACTTAGTTAAGACACTACACACAGACTTAGTTAAGACCCTACACACAGACTTAGTTAAGACACCACACACAGACTTAGTTAAGACACCACAAACAGACTTAGTTAAGACACAACACACAGACTTAGTTAAGACACCACACACAGACTTAGTTAAGACCCTACACACAGACTTAGTTAAGACCCTACACACAGACTTAGTTAAGACCCTACACACAGACTTAGTTAAGACCCTACACACAGACTTAGTTAAGACACCACACAGACTTAGTTAAGACCCTACACACAGACTTAGTTAAGACACCACACACAGACTTAGTTAAGACACCACACAGACTTAGTTAAGACCTTACACACAGACTTAGTTAAGACCTTACACACAGACTTAGTTAAGACCCCACACACAGACTTAGTTAAGACACCACACACAGACTTAGTTAAGACACCACACACAGACTTAGTTAAGACACCACACACAGACTTAGTTAAGACACCACACACAGACTTATTTAAGACCCTACACACAGACTTAGTTAAGACACCACACACAGACTTAGTTAAGACACCACACACAGACTTAGTTAAGACACAACACACAGACTTAGTTAAGACACCACACACAGACTTAGTTAAGACACCACACAGACTTAGTTAAGACACCACACACAGACTTAGTTAAGACTGCACACACAGACTTAGTTAAGACACAACACACAGACTTAGTTAAGACACAACACACAGACTTAGTTAAGACCCTACACACAGACTTAGTTAAGACACCACACACAGACTTAGTTAAGACACTACACACAGACTTAGTTAAGACCCTACACACAGACTTAGTTAAGACACCACACACAGACTTAGTTAAGACACCACACACAGACTTAGTTAAGACACTACACACAGACTTAGTTAAGACACTACACACAGACATATCTAGACATTCACTGAATGGACAAAACATTAGGAACATCTGCTCTTTCCATGACATAGACTGACCAGGTGAAAGCTATGATCCCTTATTGATGTCACTTGTTAAATCCACTTCAATCAGTGTAGATGAAGGGGAGGAGACAGGGTTATGAAGGATTTTTAAGCCTTCAGACAATTAACCTCTAACGCCTACCAAACCCGGATCCGGGAGCACCCCCATCACAAAAGCTGACTAGCATAGCCTAGCCTAAAGCCACAGGGATATCATATAATAAAATGTTCATGAAATCACAAGTCCAAGACACCAAATGAAAGATACACATCTTGCGAATAAAGCCATCATTTCTGATTTTTTAAATGTTTTACAGGGAAGACACAATATGTAAATCTATTAGCTAACCACGTTAGCAAAAGACACCACTTCCATACTCCACCATTTTTTTTACTCCATCAGCAGCTATCACAAATTCGACCAAATAAAGATATAAATAGCCACTAACCAAGAAACAACCTCATCAGATGACAGTCTGATAACATATTTATTGTATAGCATAGGTTTTGTTAGAAAAATTTGCATATTTCAGGTATAAATCATAGTTTACCATTGCAGCCCCCATCACAACTCTCACTAAAACGACTAGAATAACTACAGAGACCATCGTGTATTAGCAAATTACTCATCATAAAACATTTCTTAAAAATACACAGCGTGCAGCAGATGAAAGACACAGATCTTCTGAATCAAGACAATATTTCAGATTTTCTAAGTGTTTTACAGCGAAAACACAATATAGCGTTATATTAGCTTACCACAATAGCGAACATCACACCAGCATTGATTCAAGGCAAAAATAGCTATAACGTATAAACCACCAAAATATATTAATTTTTTCACTAACCTTCTCAGAATTCTTCAGATGACAGTCCTGTAACATCATATTACACAATTCATATAGAGTTTGTTCGAAAATGTGCATATTTAGCGGCACAAATCGTGCTTATACATTGAGAATAGCGTCCAAAATCTCAAGCAATCTGTCCGGCGCCATCTTGGAACGGCACCTATTCTTATCGAAAACTATTCATAAACTTGACTAAAAAAATACAGGTTGGACAGCAATTGAAATACAAATTAGTTCTTAATGCAATCGCTGAATTACATTTTTTAAATTAACCTTACTGCGCAATACAGGCTGCGATAACGCAAGGCTCCACTGCAAGAAATGGCATCTCATGCATTTTACTTTTTTCAACAGAACAATGAATTATCAGCATAAATAGTTCTTACTTTTCGATGAACTCTCATCAGAATCTTGGGATAGGTGTCCTTTGTCCAAAAGAATCGTTGCTAGGTTGGAGAACGTCGTCTTCAGAGTTGCAATTAGCAGTAAACATTAGCACGAAAGAGAGAGATACCCAAATTCCTACAGCGCCAAGGAAATAAATACCCGAAAATCGCAATATACTGACGTAAACTGATATAATTCGGTTCAAAATAACAAGATTATGATGTCTTTAAAGCCTATATCGAATAAAAACACAGCCGGAAATGTCTGAGATCTATAACCGATGTTTCCAAAAGAACGTCCCAAGGTCCTCAATGCGCCAGAGCGAAGGTGAAAGGAATGAGCCACCTCGTTCCCAAGCAATTTATAACCTTTGGGAACTACGTAGAGAGTCCATTTCAAGTCTCCCTATTCGCTAACAACCAGGGGAAGGCGTATGCAGTGCATCTCAACCAATAGAAGACAGTCAGAGTTATCCACAGGTCTGGGAACAGCGAGCAGTTTTCAGCATTTTCAAATCCTCATAGGAGAATTGCTCTAAGTCCAGTTCTGTTTCACTTACAGACATAATTCAAACGGTTTTAGAAACTAGAGAGTGTTTTCTATCCAATAGTAATAATAATATGCATATTGTACGAGCAAGAATTGAGTACGAGGCAGTTTAATTTGGAAACGAATTTGTACTATGTCGAAATGGCACTCCCCTAGTGGCAAGAATTAAGACATGCACTGTGTATGTGTGCCATTCAGAGGGTGAATTTAACTGCCTTTGAATGGGGTATGATAGTAGGTGCCAGGCGCACCGGTTTGAGTGTGTCAAAAACTGTAACGATTCTGGGGTTTTCCCCGTTCAACAGTTTCCTGTGTGTATCAAGAATGGTCCACCACCCAACAGACATCCAGCCAACTTGACACAACTGTAGGAAACATTGGAGTCAACATGGGCCAGCATCCCTGTGGAGTCAACATGGGCCAGCATCCCTGTGGAGTCAACATGGGCCAGTATCCCTGTGGAGTCAACATGGGCCAGTATCCCTGTGGAGTCAACATGGACCAGCATCCCTGTGGAGTCAACATGGACCAGCATCCCTGTGGAGTCAACATGGACCAGCATCCCTGTGGAGTCAACATGGGCCAGCATCCCTGTGGAGTCAACATGGGCCAGCATCCCTGTGGAGTCAACATGGGCCAGCATCCCTGTGGAGTCAACATGGGCCAGCATCCCTGTGGAGTCAACATGGGCCAGCATCCCTGTGGAGTCAACATGGGCCAGCATCCCTGTGGAGTCAACATGGACCAGCATCCCTGTGAAGTCAACATGGACCAGCATCCCTGTGGAGTCAACATGGGCCAGCATCCCTGTGGAGTCAACATGGGCCAGCATCCCAGTGGAGTCAACATGGGCCAGCATCCCAGTGGAGTCAACATGGGCCAGTATCCCTGTGGAGTCAACATGGACCAGCATCCCTGTGGAGTCAACATGGACCAGCATCCCTGTGGAGTCAACATGGACCAGCATCCCTGTGGAGTCAACATGGACCAGCATCCCTGTGGAGTCAACATGGGCCAGCATCCCTGTGGAGTCAACATGGACCAGCATCACTGTGGAGTCAACATGGACCAGCATCCCTGTGGAGTCAACATGGGCCAGCATCCCTGTGGAGTCAACATGGACCAGCATCCCTGTGGAATGCTTTCAACACCTTGTAGAGTCTATGCCCTGACAAATTGAGGGCAAAAGTTGTGAAACTTCATATTAGGAAGGTGTTGTTAATGTGTTAACCATGCTGTACCTTTTAAACACAGACACATTGGCCACAAGACGCGTGGCTACAAGATGCATGGCTACATGTGATGTTTTTACCCTCACACAGGAGACCATATGGCCCCTACAGTGGAAGAATCCTCAGGGTGTGCTGTGGGATTTTGAATAGGGGTGCTTTAGTCAGCGTAACAGTAGTCCTTCAAAGTGTGTGTGTGGTCAGTCTAGCTTTGACTGGTGTGGTTCTCACGCTAAGAGACAGAGAATTATTTTTAAAGAAAGCTGTTTCCCTTTTTTGGCATGCAGGAAATTATACTTTAGCAGGAGAGAACGAGACGTGCAGGTAGCCTAGTGGTTAGATCATTGGGCCAGTAACCGAAAGGTTGCTAGATCAAATCCCCGAGCTGACAAGGTAAAAATCTGTCGTTCTGTTCCTGAACAAGGCAGTTAACCCCACTGTTCCTAGGCTGTCATTGTAAATAAGAATTTGTTCTTAACTGACTTGCCTAGTTAAATAAAGGTTAAACAAAACTGAAGAGAACGAGACATGCAGTCCTCGAACAAACTGAAGGGCAAGAGAGAACGAGACATGCAGTCCTCGAACAAACTGAAGGGCAAGAGAGAACGAGACATGCAGTCCTCGAACAAACTGAAGGGCAAGAGAGAACGAGACATGCAGTCCTCGAACAAACTGAAGGGCAAGAGAGAACGAGACATGCAGTCCTCGAACAAACTGAAGGGCAAGAGAGAACGAGACATGCAGTCCTCGAACAAACTGAAGGGCAAGAGAGAACGAGACATGCAGTCCTCGAACAAACTGAAGGGCAAGAGAGAACGAGACATGCAGTCCTCGAACAAACTGAAGGGCAAGAGAGAACGAGACATGCAGTCCTCGAACAAACTGAAGGGCAAGAGAGAACGAGACATGCAGTCCTCGAACAAACTGAAGGGCAAGAGAGAACGAGACATGCAGTCCTCGAACAAACTGAAGGGCAAGAGAGAACGAGACATGCAGTCCTCGAACAAACTGAAGGGCAAGAGAGAACGAGACATGCAGTCCTCGAACAAACTGAAGGGCAAGAGAGAACGAGACGTGCAGTCCTCGAACAAACTGAAGGGCAAGAGTGAAAGAGACGTGCAGTCCTCGAACAAACTGAAGGGCAAGAGAGAACGAGACATGCAGTCCTCGAACAAACTGAAGGGCAAGAGAGAACGAGACATGCAGTCCTCGAACAAACTGAAGGGCAAGAGAGAACGAGACGTGCAGTCCTCGAACAAACTGAAGGGCAAGAGAGAACGAGACATGCAGTCCTCGAACAAACTGAAGGGCAAGAGAGAACGAGACATGCAGTCCTCGAACAAACTGAAGGGCAAGAGAGAACGAGACATGCAGTCCTCGAACAAACTGAAGGGCAAGAGAGAACGAGACATGCAGTCCTCGAACAAACTGAAGGGCAAGAGAGAACGAGACATGCAGTCCTCGAACAAACTGAAGGGCAAGAGAGAACGAGACATGCAGTCCTCGAACAAACTGAAGGGCAAGAGAGAACGAGACATGCAGTCCTCGAACAAACTGAAGGGCAAGAGAGAACGAGACATGCAGTCCTCGAACAAACTGAAGGGCAAGAGAGAACGAGACATGCAGTCCTCGAACAAACTGAAGGGCAAGAGAGAACGAGACATGCAGTCCTCGAACAAACTGAAGGGCAAGAGAGAACGAGACATGCAGTCCTCGAACAAACTGAAGGGCAAGAGAGAACGAGACATGCAGTCCTCGAACAAACTGAAGGGCAAGAGAGAACGAGACATGCAGTCCTCGAACAAACTGAAGGGCAAGAGAGAACGAGACATGCAGTCCTCGAACAAACTGAAGGGCAAGAGAGAACGAGACATGCAGTCCTCGAACAAACTGAAGGGCAAGAGAGAACGAGACATGCAGTCCTCGAACAAACTGAAGGGCAAGAGAGAACGAGACATGCAGTCCTCGAACAAACTGAAGGGCAAGAGAGAACGAGACATGCAGTCCTCGAACAAACTGAAGGGCAAGAGAGAACGAGACATGCAGTCCTCGAACAAACTGAAGGGCAAGAGAGAACGAGACATGCAGTCCTCGAACAAACTGAAGGGCAAGAGAGAACGAGACATGCAGTCCTCGAACAAACTGAAGGGCAAGAGAGAACGAGACATGCAGTCCTCGAACAAACTGAAGGGCAAGAGAGAACGAGACATGCAGTCCTCGAACAAACTGAAGGGCAAGAGAGAACGAGACATGCAGTCCTCGAACAAACTGAAGGGCAAGAGAGAACGAGACATGCAGTCCTCGAACAAACTGAAGGGCAAGAGAGAACGAGACATGCAGTCCTCGAACAAACTGAAGGGCAAGAGAGAACGAGACATGCAGTCCTCGAACAAACTGAAGGGCAAGAGAGAACGAGACATGCAGTCCTCGAACAAACTGAAGGGCAAGAGAGAACGAGACATGCAGTCCTCGAACAAACTGAAGGGCAAGAGAGAACGAGACATGCAGTCCTCGAACAAACTGAAGGGCAAGAGAGAACGAGACATGCAGTCCTCGAACAAACTGAAGGGCAAGAGAGAACGAGACATGCAGTCCTCGAACAAACTGAAGGGCAAGAGAGAACGAGACATGCAGTCCTCGAACAAACTGAAGGGCAAGAGAGAACGAGACATGCAGTCTTTGAACAAACTGAAGGGCAAGAGAGAACGAGACATGCAGTCCTCGAACAAACTGAAGGGCAAGAGAGAACGAGCGAAAGTTAAGAGAGAAGAAAATGGCACAGAGGGAAAGACTTAGTGAGGCATGTAATAAGAGGAGAAAATAAAGAGGTTAGGGGAGCGGAGAGAGAGTGTCTAGTCCCTGTGTTCCTGTTAATCTTCTGGGTGTAAGTGTCTGAGTCCCCTCTAGATTCCAAGCCCACCTACCTCTCACCAGCCAGACGTGAGAGCAGAAGTGAGAGGGGCAACATGAGACTGAGAGGAGAGAAGTGAGAGGGGCAACGTGAGACAGCGAGAAGTGGGAGGGGGAACGTGAGACAGAGAGAAGCAGAGAAGTGAGAGGGGGAACGTGAGACAGAGAGAAGCAGAGAAGTGAGAGGGGGAACGTGAGACAGAGAGGAGAGAAGTGAGAGGGGGAAGGTGAGACAGAGAGGGAAGGTGAGACGGAGACAGACAAGAAAGGAGAAGATCAAACATAGAAAGAGGAAGGACTATTTGAGACAGTGAATGACTGGGGGAGGGAGGAGTTAGAGAGAGAGCGTAAGGAGGAGTGACAGAGAATGAGAGAGGGGTAGAATGACAAAAAGAGGAGAGGGGGGTTAGTGTGTGCAGGACAGATAGTGAAGCTTTGAGATAGCTTTGAGGAAATATTTGGCAGCTTGTTTCCTAGTCTGACTTTCCCAAGACTGCCAGGCCATTTGTCTCACTCACACTCCATCGGACAAACACACGGCTGGAGCTGGGACTAACGGTAAGAACAGCAGCGAGCCTCTTGACCTCAGGTGTAGGAGTCAGGGTGGGGGAGAGGGTCAGGCAGTGTTCCCTCTCTCCATCTTTCTTCCCTGGGTACTCCTGAAAGGAAATACTCCAGGAGAGAATGGTTTGAGAGCGAGAGAGAGAGACATAACATCACTTTGGAATACTTTTTGCGACTTTTTCCCATGTTTAAAACATCACTCAAGTGATTTGTAAACTTTAAATAACCAGATAAATATGATCTTTCTCTGAAGAAGGTAGAGAAAGACCATAGGTAGTGTCCTGTGACATTGTAGACATGAATGTTTATTACTGCTAGTTTCTGTACTTCAGCTCTGTCTCTATTTGTCTAGTAGGAGGGTTCGGCATGTTTCAGTCGAAACATATGTCCTTGTTTGTCTGGAAAGGGTGTCAGACAGAAAAATACTCTTGATTTCCATGGAGTGATTTTGGGATTGATAATGATGATTATGAGGAAGAGGAGGGTCTATAACATAATTGATGTCATGTGCGTACTTAGTGTCCTCCAGTGTTTTGGCTTGCTTTAGCCAATCACAGACAGTGTTGCGGCTTGCTCTAGCCAATCACAGACAGTGTTGTGGCTTGCTCTAGCCAATCACAGACAGTGTTGTGGCTTGCTCTAGCCAGTCACAGACAGTGTTGTGGCTTGCTCTAGCCAGTCACAGACAGTGTTTTGGCTTGCTCTAGCCAGTCACTGTGTGACAGACAGTGTTGTGGCTTGCTCTAGCCAGTCACAGACAGTGTTTTGGCTTGCTCTAGCCAGTCACTGTGTGACAGACAGTGTTGTGGCTTGCTCTAGCCAATCACAGACAGTGTTTTGGCTTGCTCTAGCCAGTGACAGACAGTGTTGCGGCTTGCTCTAGCCAATCACAGACAGTGTTGTGGCTTGCTCTAGCCAGTCACAGACAGTGTTTTGGCTTGCTCTAGCCAGTCACTGTGTGACAGACAGTGTTGTGGCTTGCTCTAGCCAATCACAGACAGTGTTTTGGCTTGCTCTAGCCAGTGACAGACAGTGTATGACAGACAGTGTTTTGGTGTGTTGTGTGAGTGACAATACCCAAACACACACACACTATTGTTCAGTGTTTGTGCTGCCCCAATAGTGTGCTTTGTTGTCAGCCTCAGTATCCTGCACAGGCCATTGAACCTGTCAGCTGGTGACCTTCAAGTCCCCTGCAGCCAATCTAAAAACATCAGTTATGTGTTCACCATAATAACCAGTTTCACATTCATAATATAATCTGATGTATTGAAGGGGTCATATGATCTGATGTATTGAAAGGGCCATATGATCTGATGTACTGAAGGGGCCATATGATCTGATGTACCGAAGGGGTCAAATGATCTGATGTATTGAAGGGGTCATATGATCTGATGTATTGAAGGGGCCATATGATCTGATGTACTGAAGGGGTCATATGATCTGATCGTTTGAAGGGGCCATATGATCTGATGTATTGAAGGGGCCATATGATCTGATGTATTGAAGGGGCCATATGATCTGATGTATTGAAGGGGCCATATGATCTGATGTACTGAAGGGGTCATATGATCTGATCTATTGAAGGGGCCATATGATCTGATGTATTGAAGGGGTCATATGATCTGATGTATTGAAGGGGCCATATGATCTGATGTATTGAAGGGGCCATATGATCTGATGTATTGAAGGGGCTTTATGATCTGATGTATTGAAGGGGCCATATGATCTGATGTATTGAAGGGGCCATATGATCTGATGTATTGAAGGGGTCAAATTACCAGCCATGCAGTTGACACTTACTGTAGGGCAATCAAACCAACATTACAATATTTAAACTCTATTTGCACTCCTTTGTGTGTGTGTGTGTGTGTGTGTGTGTGTGTGTGTGTGTGTGTGTGTGTGTGTGTGTGTGTGTGTGTGTGTGTGTGTGTGTGTGTGTGTGTGTGTGTGTGTGTGTAGTGATCAGTAATACGATTGTGCTGCTGTCAAAGGAACCAGACTGTTTTATAATGGAGGATAAACAGTACAATTAGTCTTAAAAGGTCAGTCTAAGTGTTGTGTTGTTATCAGGTAAACTGAGAGGGGCCACTCACATTCGGCTTTGTGGCCTGAGAGGTCAGGTGAATAATTCAGCAGTTGATTGTTCTGGGCTTTTGTGTTTTCTGTGCTCCGGTCAAAAGGAGTTATGTTGTCCAGCTCTTCTCCTTTCCCTCCCCATCGCCACCCCTCCTCCCCTTCTCTCCTCTCCTCCCCTCCTCCCCTTCTCTCCTCTCCTCCCCTGCTCTCCTTTTCCTTTTCTCTCCTCTCCTCTCCTGCTCCCTCTCCTCTCCTCCTCTCCTTCTCCTTCTCCTCTCCTCCCCTCTTCCCCTGCTCTCCTCTTCCTTTCCTCTCCTCTCCTCCTCCCTCTCCTCCTCTCCCTCCTCTCCTCTCCTCTCCTCTCCTCTCCTCTCCTCTCCTCTCCTCTCCTCTCCTCTCCTTCTCCTTCTCCTTCTCCTTCTCCTCTCCTTCTCCTTCTCCTCCCCTGCTCTCCTCTTCCTTTCCTCTCCTCTCCTCTCCTTCTCCTTCTCCCTCTCCCTCTCCTCTCCTCCCCTGCTCTCCTCTTCCATTCCTCTCTTCTCCGTCTCCGTCTCCCTCTCCTCTCCTCTCCTCTCCTCTCCTCTCCTCTCCTCTCCTCTCCTCTCCTTCTCCTTCTCCTTCTCCTTCTCCCTCTCCCTCTCCCTCTCCTCTCCTCCCCTGCTCTCCTCTTCCATTCCTCTCTTCTCCGTCTCCGTCTCCCTCTCCTCTCCTCTCCTCTCCTCTCCTCTCCTCTCCTCTCCTTCTCCTTCTCCTTCTCCTTCTCCTCTCCTTCTCCTTCTCCTCCCCTGCTCTCCTCTTCCTTTCCTCTCCTCTCCTCTCCTTCTCCTTCTCCCTCTCCCTCTCCCTCTCCCTCTCCTCTCCTCCCCTGCTCTCCTCTTCCATTCCTCTCTTCTCCGTCTCCGTCTCCGTCTCCCTCTCCTCTCCTCTCCTCTCCTCTCCTCTCCTCTCCTCTCCTCTCCTCTCCTTCTCCTTCTCCTTCTCCTTCTCCCTCTCCTTCTCCTTCTCCTTCTCCTCTCCTCTCCTCCTCCCCTCCTCCCCTGCTCTCATCTCCTCACCCTTTCCTGTCCTCTCCTCCTCCCCTCTCTCTTTCCTCTCTTCTCCTCTTCCCCTCTCCTATTCCTCTCTTCTCCTCCCCTCTCCTCCCCCTATTTCAGATTCACAGCCCCACAACTGCCACCGTTCTTTCCCCTCCAACACCCCAACTTTATATTGACATCAGACAGTAGATGACGTAGTCAGGTGATTTACACTGCTTAACAGTTACTCATTAATCTACACACAGTATCAAATCAAATCAAACCTTATTTGCCATATGCGCTGAATACAACTAGTGTAGACTTTACGGTGAAATGCTTACTTTTACAAGCCCTTAACCAACAGTGCAGTTCAAGAAGAAGAAAGTATTTACCAAGTAGACTAAAATAAAAAGTAATAATAAAAAGTAACACAATAAGAATAACAATAACGAGGCTATATACAGGGGGCAACGGTACCGAGTCAGTGTGCTGGTGTACAGGCTAGTTGAGGTAATCTGTACATGTAGGTTGGGGGTCGATATAAATTGTCCGGTAGCGATTTTTATGAATTGTTCAGCAGTCTAATGGCTTGGGGGTAGAAACTGTTGAGGAGCCTTTTGGTCCTCGACTTGGCGCTCCAGTACCGCTTGCCATGCGGTAGCAGAGAAAACAGTCTATAACTTGGGTGACTGGAGTCTCTGACAATTTTATGGGCTTTCCTCTGACACCGCCTATTATATAGGTCCTGGATGACATGAAGCTTGGCACAAGTGATGTACTGGGCCATTCGCACTACTCTCTGTAGCGCTTTACGGTCAGATGCAGAGCAGTTGCCATACCAGGCGGTGATGCAACCGGTCAGGATGCTCTCAATGGTGCAGCTGTAGATCCTTTTGAGGATCGGGGGGCTCATATCTTTTCAGTCTCCTGAGGGGGAAAAGGTTTTGTCGTGCCCTCTTCACGACTGTCTTGGTATGTTTGGATCATGATAGTTAATTGGTGATGTGGACACCAAGGAACTTGAAACTCTCAACCCGCCCCACTACAGCCCCGTCGATGATAATGGGGGCCGGTTCAGCCTGCCTTTTCCTGTAGTCCACGATCATCTCCTTAGTCTTGCTCACATTGACGGAAAGGTTGTTGTCCTGGCATCACATTGCCAGTTCTCTGACCTCCTCCCTATAGGCTGTCTCATCGTTTTTGGTGAACAGGCCTACCACTGTCGTCGTCAGCAAACTTAATGATGGTGTTGAAGTCGTGTTTGGCCACAAGGTCGTGGGTGAACAGGGAATACAGGAGGGGACTAAGTACACACCCCTGAGTGGCCCCAGTGTTAAGGATTGCAGACGTGTTGTTGCCTACTCTTACCACCTGGGGGCGGCTCGTCAGGAAGTCCAGTATCCAGTTGCAGAGGGAGGTGTTTAGTCCCTGAGCCCTTAGCTTAGTGATGAGCTTCGTGGGCACTATGGTGTTGAACGCTGAGCTGTAGTCGATGAACAGCATTCTCACATAGGTGTTCCTTTCCTCCAGGTGAGAAAGGGCAGTGTGGAGTGTGATTGAGATTGCGTCATCTGTGGATCTGTTGTGGCGAATTGGAGTGGGTCTATGGTGTCCGGGAGGATGCTATTGATGTGAGTCATGACCAGCCTTTCAAAGCACTTCATGGCTACCGACGTGAGTGCCACGGGGCGGTTATCATTTAGGCAGGTTACCTTCACTTCCTTGGGCACAGGGACTACGGTAGTCTGCTTGAAACACGTAGGTATTAAAGACTCGATCAGGGAGAGTTTGAAAATGTTAGTGAAGGCACTTGACAGTTGGTCAGCGCATGCTTTCAGTACACGTCTTGGTAATCCGTCTGGCCCAGCGGCTTTGTGAATGTTGACCTGTTTAAAGGTTTTCTTCACATCGGCTACCGATAGTGTTATCACACAGTCATCCAGAACAGCTGGTGCTCTCGTGCATGCTTCAGTGTTGCTTGCCTCGAAGCTAGCATAAAAGGCATTTAGCTCATCTGGTAGGCTCGCGTCACTGGGCAGCTCATGTCTAGGTTTCCCTTTGTAGTCCGTAATAGTTGTCAAGCTCTGTCACATCCGAACAGCATCAGAGCCAGTGTAGTAGGATTCAATCTTAATCCTGTATTGACACTTTGCTTGTTTGATTGTTT
The DNA here is from genome assembly GCF_016432855.1 of Salvelinus namaycush. Lineage (NCBI taxonomy): Eukaryota > Metazoa > Chordata > Actinopteri > Salmoniformes > Salmonidae > Salvelinus > Salvelinus namaycush. The sequence goes on from NC_052307.1 coordinate 4,759,354, forward strand.
GTCTGAGGTCATAGCAGGATTTCTTAGAAGCGTCCGAATTAGTCTCCCGCTCCTTGAAAGCGGCAGCTCTAGCCTTTAGCTCGATGCGGATGTTGCCTGTAATCCATGGCTTCTGGTTGGGATATGTACGTACAGTCACTGTGGGGACGACGTCATCGATGCACTTATTGATGAAGCCGATGACTGAGGTGGTGTATTCCTCAATGCCATTAGATGAATCTCGGAAAATATTCCAGTCTGTGCTAGCAAAACAGTCCTGTAGTGTAGCATCCGCGTCTTCTGACCACTTCCGTATTGAGCGAGTCACTGGTACTTCCTGCTTTAGTTTTTGATTGTAAGCAGGAGGGGGGATAGAATTGTGGTGAGATTTGCCAAATGGAGGGCGAGGGAGAGCTTTGTATGCATCTCTCTGTGTGGAGTAAAGGTGGTCTAGGATTTTTTTCCCCCTGGTTCCACATGTGACATGTTGGTAAAAATTTGGTAAAACTGATTTAAGTTTGCCTGCATTAATGTCCCCGGCCACTAGGAGCGCCGCTTCTGGTTGAGCATTTTCTTCTTTGCTTATGGCTTTATAGAGTTGGTTCAGAGCAGTCTTAGGGCCAGCTTCGCTTTGTGGTGGTAAATAGACGGCTACGAATAATACAGATGAGAACTCTCTCGGTAGATAGTGTGGTCGACAGCTTATCATAAGGTACTCTACCTCAGGCGAGCAATACATCAAGACTTCTTTAATATTAGACATCGTGCACCAGCTGCTTTTGACAACAAGACACACACCCCCACCCCTCGTCTTACCAGAGGTAGCGTGTCTGTTCTGCCGGTGCATTGAAAATCCTGCCAGCTCTATATTGTCCGTTTCTTCGTTCAGCCACGTCTCGGTGAAACATAAGATGTTATAGTTTTTAATGTCCTCCCACAATCTCTGTATCTCCCCTAACCCCTGATTTCTGATCAGCCTTCTTTTGCCCAGGTCCAACCTAGATTATCATAACCTTAAAGGGAAAATCCACTTGAAATAAATACCAAAATATTGTTTTTATTAGTCCACTGTTGATACAGTCCCAATGTCACGTTCCTGACCTGTTTTCTGTTGTTTTGTATGTGTTTAGTTGGTCAGGACGTGAGCTGGGTGGGAATTCTATGTTGTGTGTCTAGTTTGTCTGTTTCTATGTCAGCCTGGTGTGGGTTCTCAATCAGAGACAGATGGTAGTCGTTGTCTCTGATTGAGACTCATATATAGGAGGCTTGTTTTGTGTTGGGATTTTGTGGGTGTTTGTTACCTGTCTCTGTGTTTGTGTTCTGCACCAGATAGGTCTGTATCGGTTTTGCACATTTGTTATTTTGTAGGTTGTTTGTAGTGTTTCACTTGTGTTTGTATTAAACATGTTTAACACTAGCCGCGCTGCATTTTGGTCCTCTCCTTCACCCCTGGAAGAAAACCTTTACACCCAAAATGTTTTACATTGTCAGTAGTCAATATTTCAAGATGTTGGACTCTCAAGAAGCAAAGTGTCACCAGCCACATCATCAAAATGCATCTTGATGATGTGGTTGGTGACACTTTGCTGATTATTTCCAGGGATACTGAAATATATGTAGATATATTTTTAGAACAAATACTATGTTTCCCTTGACGTAGTGATGCAGCATGTAAAAAATGGCTCAACATATCCCGCTCTCCCCTATGGTCACTGCTCACCAGTTACTTATGCTAAATGAACCTGTATCGTTTATGTTGCAACAGAAAAGGTTTGCATGTTTGCCTTTAGTCCATGAACTGTACTAAAGCATTGTCAGAAAGTTTTGCCATAGCCCATGCCTTACTTCACTGTAATATTGTCATAGTTTGTGGTTGGAGAATTCCTTGGTCAGTACTCCCAGCTCAGTCTGGGGCAGTAAGGCTACAGCAGTGTTTTCCTTTTAGATGTTCAGTGGTAGCTGTTCTGTTCTGGTTCGGTCCGGTATGCCATTAAGACTTCCTGCTATTGTGCTGCGTTATCAGCAGTTAGTCAAGGCTTTCTGTCGCTACAGGTTTTAGCTACTGTATGTGTTACCATACTTGGTCATAAAAGTGCCTTAGAGAGAGTCAAATGAAATCCAAATCAAATGTTATTGGTCACATACACGTGTTTAACGGATGTTATTGCTGGTGTAGCGATATGCTTGTGTTTCTAGCTCCAACAGTGCAGTAGTATCAAACAAGTAAAATCTAACAATTTCACAACAATACACACAAATCTAAAGTAAAGGAATGGAATTAAGAATATATAAATATTTGAAAGAGCAATGTCAGAGAGGCATAGACTAAGATACTGTAGAATAGGACAGAATACAGTATATATGCAAAATATGTAAACATTATTATTAAAGTGACTAGTGTTCCAATTATTAAAGTGGCCAGTGATTTCAAGTCTATGTATAGGGCAGCAGCCTCTAATGTGATTAAAAACTGTTTTCAGTCTCTCGGTCCCAGCTTTGATGCACCTGTACTGACCTCGCCTTCTGGATGATAGCCGGTTGAACAGGTAGTGGCTCGAGTGGTTGTTGTCCTTGATGATCTTTTTGGCCTTCCTGTGACATCGGGTACTGTAGGTGTCCTGGAGGGCAGGTAGTTTGCCCCCGGTGATGCGTTGGGCAGACCGCACCACCCTCTTTAGTGCCCTGCGGTTGCGGGCGGTATAGTTGCCGTACCAGGCGGTGATACAGCCCAACAGGATGCTCTCAATTGTGCATCTTTAAAGGTTTGTGAGGGTTTTAGGTGCCAAGCCAAATTTCTTCAGCCTCCTGAGGTTGACGAGGCGCTGTTACGCCTTCTTCACCACACTGTCTGTGTGGGTGGACCATTTCAGATCATCAGTGATGTGTATGCCGAGGAACTTGAAGCTTTCCACCTGCTCCACTGCGGTCCCGTCGATGTGGATAGGGGGGTGCTCTCTCTGCAGTTTCCTGAAGTAAGCGATCTGCTCCTTTGTTTTGTTGACGTTGAGTGAGAGGTTATTTTCCTGGCACCACACTCCCAGAGCCCTCACCTCTTCCCTGTAGGCTGTCTCGTCATTGTTGGTAATCAGGCCTACTATTGTTGTGTCATCTGCAAACTTGATGATTGAGTTGGAGGCGTGAACACAGTGTCTCATTTTATGTGTTAGTTAGTGGGTAACTGGGTTAGTAATGTAGATATTGTGTGTATGTATGTGTAACAGATATATAACAGTAATGACAACATCTTATGCAGCCATTGTGAGTTTTGTGTGACCTTACAGCCATGTGAAAAGGTCACATCCTGGATTACTGGACACCTTGGTCTCCTGTAAGGACACACACTCAATGTGAGGCCCTTTACGTAGCAGCGAGACATTGGGAAGACCACTCCCACAAATTACCAGCAATCTCCCCTCCACTTCCTCCACTCCCCTTCCAACAGCTCTTAGTCAAATTGCATTTTCGATCAAGAAAATACCAGTTTGAGATGAATTGGCATGCTCCTGCTTTTTTTAATGCACTGCCTTTCATCTTGCTTAGTACATAAGAGTGACGCTAATTATAACCAGGTAGCTGATAACAGCAGAAAGCTCTTATTCCTATGTACTTCCTGTTGACAAACATAAGATCAACTGATCATGACGTCTCAGAATTCCAGGACCAGTAGCTGGGCTACAGATCTCATAGGACTCATAGATCTCATAGGACTCGTATCCAGAGTGACTTACGGTTAGTGCATTCATCTTTTCATTATACCTTTATTTCAAACAAGGAACACAGACTGAGGTCTCTTTTACAGCTGGGCCCTGCGTATACATGTTTACACATACAGTTTAGGTACAATGATTAAGAAATGACACAAGACTAAACAAAACGATCACAGATAACACAAAAAATACAACAGCAGATTGTTACATTTACACACAGGTTATTCTCCTAACAGCACAAGAACCTGCATTACCCGAAACAGTTACAAGCAATACAAAAATAAAAATCCTCCAATAAATGTTTAAAATGGGCAACAGGTGGACAAGAGTCTCAAGTTTAAATTTAGTCTGCAGGCTATTCCATAAGCAAGGAGCGTAACATGAAAAGACAGCCATACACTACTCTGTGGAGGTCGCAGTGGCCTCAAGTGTAATCCATGCTTGAGACCTGGTTTTATGAATTATAATTATAGTGTTGATAAGTGATGATAAATAAGAAGGTAGTTCATTCAGAAGTGCTTTGTAGACAAACACAAGAGCATGTTGTTCTCGTCTCATGGCGTAACGGTCATCATTGCATGAGGAAGGATCGGACCAAAGCGCAGCGTGGTAAGTGTTCATGATATTTATTCACAATGAACACCAGAACAAAACAACAAAGTGAGAAACGAAACCGAAACAGTCCTGTCAGGTGCAGAAAACACTAAACAGAAAATAACTACCCACAAAACACAGGTGGGAAAATGCTCCCTAAGTATGGTTCCTAATCAGAGACAACGATAGACAGCTGTCCCTGATTGAGAACTATACCCGGCCAAAACAAAGAAATACCAAAACATAGAAAAATGAACCTAGAATCCCCACCCAAATCACACCCTGACCAAACCAAAATAGAGACATAAAAAGGTGAGAACCACATTTCAGTTATACACTGAACAAAAATATACACGCAACATGTAAAGTGTTGGTCCCATGTTTCATGAGCCTTCATGAGCTTTTCAATACGCACAATTAGAGTATTTCTCTCAAATATTGTGCACAAATGTGTTTACATTGTCAAGATAATCCAGTTACCTGACAGGTGGGGCATATCAATAAACTGATTAAACAGCATGCTCATTACACAGGTGGACTTTGTGCTGGGGACAATAAAAGGCCACTCTAAAATGTGTAATTTTATCACACAGCACAATGCCACAGATGTCTCAAGTTTTGAGGGACTGCAGGAATGTCCACCAGAGTTGTTGCCAGAGAGTTTAATGTTAATTTCTCTACCATAAGACACCTCCAACTTAGTTTTAGAGAATTTGGCAGTACGTTCAACTGACCTCACAACTGCAGACCATGTGTAACGATGCCAGCCCAGGAACTCCACATTCGGTTTCTTCACCTGCGGGATCATCTGAGACCAGCCACCCGGACAGCTGATGAAACTGAGGAGTATTTGTGTCTGTAACACAGTAAAATAACATAACGAGGCTATATACAGGGGGTACTGGTACCGAGTCAATGTGCAGGGGTACAGGTTAGTCTAGGTAATTGAGGTAATTTGTACATGTAGGTAGAGGTAAAGTGACTATGCATAGATAATAAACAGCGAGTTGCAGCAGGGTTAAAAAGGGGGTCAATACAAATAGCCATTTGAATAACTTAGCAGTATTATGGCTTGGGGATAGAAGCTGTTAAGGAGCCTTTTGGACCTAGACTTGGCGCTCCAGTACCGCTTGTCGTATGGTAGCAGAGAGAACTGTCTATGACTTGGGTGGTTGCAGTCTTTGAGAATTTTTTGGGCCTTCCTCTGACACCGCCTGGTATAGAGGTCCTGGATGGCAGGAAGCTTGGCTCCAGTTATGTACTGGGCCGTACGCATTACCATCTGTAGCACCTTGCAGTCGGATGCCGAGCAGTTGCCATACCAAGTGGTGATGCAACCAGTCAGGATGCTCTCGATGGTGCAGCTGTAGAACTTTTTGTAACACTTCAGCAATAGAGCCCTTAGTAAAGCTGTCCTTGAAAGTAAAAAGATGCATACAAAAGATTCCTTCTTGGTCAGGTTTCTTTGTTTTCCTGTGGTGGAGGTGGGCTAACCAAATACACAGACATACTCTACTTCCAAATCTCTCTCTCTGTCACACACACACACACATAGGCTACCATCTTTCTCATTCCTCAGCAGCCTTGCCTCTCTGTGCTCTTGTTGTGAGTATGTGTGGAAGCTGCCAAGGCTGGAAGCTTTAATAAACTTAACATTTCATAAACTAACATTTTGACCTTTAGAATTAAAGCATGATCAGACCTTATGAAGGATGTGATTATATGATCACTCTGGAGGAATATCTGACATGATCCTGGTGACATTATCCTGGTGACATTATCCTGGTTACATTATCCTGGTGACATTATTCTGAAGACATTATCCTGGTGACATTATTCTGACGACATTATCCTGGTGACATTATCCTGACGGCATTATCCTGACGACATTATCATGTTGACATTATCATGAAGACATTATCCTGAGGACATTATCCTGGTGACATTATGCTGACAACATTATCCTTACGACATTATCCTGAGGACATTATCCCGAGGACATTGTCCTGCTGACATAATCCTGAGGACATTATCCTGATGACATTATCCTGATGACATTATCCTGATGACATTATCCTGATGACATTATTCGGATGACATTATCCTGATGACATTATCCTGCTGACATTATCCTGCTGACATTATCCTGATGACATTATCCTGATGATGTTATCCTGCTGACATTTAAAGCACTAGAGTGGGTGTGGTTGGTTAAAATCAGCTCCTCCTCTTTGCTTTAACAATGTGCCATGTTTGGCAACAGACCACAGACTGGGATGGAAAATGTACAATGTAGTGGTTTTAGGGGGCTGTATAGTTGTCTTCAGGATGCTGTTTAAATAAGGGGACTATTTGACTTTGGTGTATTTGGAGGGCTTTACACAATGAATAGATGAGGGATGGAAGGTAGGCTTGAAGTTGACACTGAAAGGAGCGTGTGTGTGTGTGTGTGTGTGTGTGTGTGGTGTGTGTGTGTGTGTGTGTGTGTGTGTGTGTGTGTGTGTGTGTGTGTGTGTGTGTGTGTGTGTGTGTGTGTGTGTGTGTGGTGTGTGTGTGTGTGTGGTGTGTGTGTGTGCCTGTGTGTGCGTGCATGTGTATTTTAGCAGACTTGGGCCTCTGTGTGACTCTGTTTTAAAACACACATTCTTAAATACACACGTGTGTGCTATAAATATATCCAGAACTGAGTTCACCATGACAACCAGTCCTGAGAGGCGGTTGCCACGGGGGACCAGTATGAAAAAAGTGTGAAATTAAATGAAAATGTATGCACTCACTAATCTAAGTTGCTCTGGATAAGAGAATCTACTAAATGACTAACATGTAAATGTTAACCGGCTACACACACTGGCTGCCAGAGTGTTGTCATCCCTGATTCTGGCTGCCAGAGTGTTGTCATCCCTGATTCTGGCTGCCAGAGTGTTGTCATCCCTGATTCTGGCTGCCAGAGTGTTGTCATCCCTGATTCTGGCTGCCAGAGTGTTGTCATCCCTGATTCTGGCTGCCAGAGTGTTGTCATCCCTGATTCTGGCTGCCAGAGTGTTGTCATCCCTGATTCTGGCTGCCAGAGTGTTGTCATCCCTGATTCTGGCTGCCAGAGTGTTGTCATCCCTGATACTGGCTGGCAGATTTTTTGGCAGAATGTTTGAAGTCTGTAAGGCACAACTGCCCAAATCATCCCGAAAATATTCTCAAAAAATGTGACCTTCCCTATAAAAAACTTTGAAGCAAAAAAGTGAGGCAGCATGCAGTGTTTGGTAGTAGCTGATGTGATTTGACACACACACATTATTTTGAAGGGGCACCTCCCATTGAATCACCACCACCTCTCCCTCCCTGTATGAAGGGAAGAGGTCAAAGATTGAGGAGGCTGATGAAACTGCCAGGCCATACACAGACAGATGGAAAGGATATGTTGATTCTATATATATATATATATATATATATATATATATATATAGAGAGAGAGAGAGAGAGAGAGAGAGAGAGAGAGAGAGAGAGAGAGAGAGAGAGAGAGAGAGAGAGAGAGAGAGAGAGAATGCAGAGCAGAATTAGGCAGATACAAGCTAATTATCAACATCCAGAAAAGAGCCGTTAAATTCTACAACCACCTAAGAGGAAGCGATTCCCAAACCTTCCATTACGAAGCCATCAACTACAAGTAAAATCTCTCCCAAATGTTCCGAAGCTGGGCTTGTAATTGGCACTGGACACCTCATAGGGTACTTTAACTCCAAAACACTCCCCCATGAGAAGCAGAAGTATCTCATTTAGGATGTTTCACCCTGGGATGATAGTCTGTTACTTGTATTCAGGGGTTGTTAAATTAAGTGAATGGGTATTTTAGTCCACAACTAACGCTGTTCTCTCCCATCCCCAGATAAATACCATGCGTAGGTGAAGAGCGTGAAGAAGAGGCAGAAAACATGTCGTTCTTTGGTCCAGACTATGCCAAGAAGAAAGAGAGTGGTAAGGAGCTGCTGGGAGTCTCTGGACTTGACTGCTCTCATGACATTTCATATTTACAAATTAGCCATTGGTTTAGAGATACACTGTATATACAAAAGTATGTGGACACCCCTTCAAATTACTGGATTTGGCTATTTCAGCCTCACCCGTTGCTGTCCTGTTCTCATTCTCAATTCAATTCAAGGGGATTTATAGGCATGGGAAACATGTTTACATTGCCAAAGAAAGTGACATGGATAAACAAAAGTGAAATAAACAACAAAAAGTCTTAATATTACACTCCCACAACAGTAAATATTACACTCACACAAGTTCCAAAAGAATAAAGATATTTCAAATGTCATATTCTCTCTCTCTTTCTCTCTCTCTCTCTCTCTCAGAGTTGGAGAGGAAACTGAGGGCAAACGACAGAGAGTATAACCTCTCCTTCAAGTATGCGGTGAGTTTAGTTGAATGTGTGCAAGCCTATGCATTGTTATCCTCAGCGGTAAATCCTCTGGCGTGTGTGTGTGTGTGTGTGTGTGTGTGTGTGTGTGTGTGTGTGTGTGTGTGTGTGTGTGTGTGTGTGTGTGTGTGTGTGTGTGTGTGTGTGTGTGTGTGTGTGTGTGTGTGTGTGTGTGTGTGTGTGTGTGTGTGTGTGTGTGTGTGTGTGTGTGTGTGTGGTACTTTGTGCATGCATACTCTTGTGTATTGAGTTAGTCCCTGGGACCAGACTATACATGTCACTGTCTGGTTATTGTCATGCTGCTGGCAGGCTGCCAGGGGTCTGAGTCTGGTCTGGTCTGCTCTGCTCTGGTCTGGTCTGCTCTGGTAGCCTACCAAACTTGCTAACTGGCTTGTACTCAGCACTCTATTGTCCCTCGAATCACTCTGACATCAATGCAAATGTAAACGAAAATCTAATCAAACACTTCATGAGAGCCCATGTGCTCATGTTGCACAACATTTCTATAGGCTATGTAATTGCGTGAGAAAACAGATTGATGGCCTCTATTAAAAAGAGGAGGATCCCATCAGCTTTCTATAGGCTAGGCATACTATATTTATTTGTTAACTTTCCTAATATTAAGCACATTGCTTGTCTTTACAACAGGAGTATAGCATACCTGGCTGGCATGAACATGAACCTGGTGTAAAGCATCCTCCAGTTGCTATTTAACTGCATAGATGACATGTATTTTTTCCCACCTGCCCGTTTCGAGAAAGGTGCATGATAATATTTGCGATTTTTTCAAATCATAGTCCCACTCCTCATGTAGCCTAGCCCATAAGTCCTATATGTTTTATAAGGTTGGTATCACAACTAAAGTGGCCAAATAACTTCTTAAAATGATCCACTTTACAATGGGTGTAGAGCCTAACTGGCATACATAAGCAGCGTGTGAGTTTCAAGTTTGGGGAAGATAATTTTCACCATAAAAATGCACCTTTATAATAAAAGCATTACATGCATAATCGCATTTGCTGTCACTTTTACTAATTGTGTTTTCCCGCTAATGGAACATTTGTGCTTATAGTTTGCATTAAGCATTGCTGGCTTATTATGTGAAGAAATAGCCTAACAGTTTATCAACATTTTAAGCTAAACGTTCTGATCTGCTAAACATTCTGACATTTTTTTTGATGCTAGTGGTTGGATTAATTTGGGATCTATCGCATTCCACAACTGTCCCAGAGTAGAGCTGTGTTCGAATACAGTACTCATACTAACCGCACTAACCATACTATTTGTGAAGTAAATTGAGTATGTCGTATGCTTATTGGTCATAGTATGGATATAGTTAGTATGCAAAAAGTTCCCGGATGTCGTACTACATTTGCCAAAATACGCAGTATACAAGCAGTATACGCTATTTCCGTGCTTTTAGGGCCCATAATGCAGTTTTTCAGAAAATGGGCGTGGCTTCACAACCTTTTCAGATTCAAAGAAAATGGTGGAAAATATGCAAAGAAGTCCGATGAGAGCAGATGCAAATTAATTGACTTAACTAATTAAAAATGTTGAGCAATGTAATAAAGTAATGACTTTTCAAATATGTTACGTTACACGTTATGTTGGCTGACAATTTGTTAGCTACACTATCCTTACAAACCGCATAGCATATCATTACAGCTCTATGTACCGGTATGTTAGCTAGCTACCTAACATTAGTTGTCTACTAATACATCAAACTTGCCAGTATATTAACTACGTATATGTTATCTAACTAACTACCCAACGTTAGTTGTGAATGAGAGACTGATGAAGTGTGTGCAGCCTGTGCAAAAAAACTAATCTCATGCATTTCATGTGACTTTTTTCAAACCATCATTAGAGACGCATCATGCAGCCATAGAAACATATAGCCCAACGTTTGTAGAACAACTAAAGTTACATAAATATCTCAAAATTAAGCATATAGGAGTACTTGTTTCTTTGTTAACTGCTCAACATATAATGGCCACATGTGCACACTCCCTCAAATCGTTTGGAGAAAATATCCTTTCTATTTTATTCAGCTTTGTTCAATTGTCTTCTTCATACTATAAAATACAAAAAAATAATGCCACAAAATTCTAAGCAAATCTTGTCTTCCAAATTAACTAGTGTAGCCTACAGCCATATGGCATCGACAGATCAGGACAACTCAGAGTATGCTGTTCTGTTCTTCTGAAATAGACTACATTTTCTTCATATCATGTTTCTTTAGACGTGGCTAAAATAAATAATGGATTTATTGTGAAGGTGTAGGCTATATTACATGGATTTATTTGTAATGATGGAGTGATGATGGGGCCGATACACAAGAACAATACCAACTGGTGAGTGAACATGGGAGAGCGACATATAAAGGGGAGGAAATGATGAAGGTAATGGAGTCCAGGTGTGAATCATAATGATTAACATGTGTGCGTAATGATGAGTGCCAGGTGTGCGTAATGATGAATCCAGGACCGGTGGTTAGTACTCTGGCAACGTGGTATGCCGGAGGGGAGGAACAGGAGCAAACATGACAGTACCCCCCTCTGCTGTGCGACTCCAGCCACAGGACAACGCAGACCAGGGGGACGATCCCGAAGACGAGGAGCGGGTCGGTCTGGGCAGCGAAGGTGGAAATCACGAATGATGTTGGTGTCCAGAATGTCCTCCACCGGGACCCAACACCGCTCTTCTGGGCCATACCCCTCCCAGTCCACCAGATACTGGAGCTGACCCCCACAATGTCGGGAGTCCAGTAGGGATCTGACAGCGTATGCCGGGCTCCACTCGATGTCCAGGGGGAGGTGGAGGTGTGTCGTGGGGGACAGCATCAGCTAGGGGACCAGGAACCACCGGCCTGAGAAGGGAGACATGAAAAGAGGGTGAGATACGGTAGTGACTGGGTAATTGTAACCTGTATGTCACCTATTGACCCTCCGGAGAACCTTGAATGACCCCACAAACCGGGGGCTCAGTTTCTTGCAGGGCAGGCGGAGTGGGAGGTTCCTGGTAGAGAGCCAGACGTGATCCCCAGGATGGAACACAGGGGTTTCACTGTGGTGACGGTCTGCCTGCTCTTTCTGACGAGGAATTGCGTGCTGGAGTCTCACATGCACATTGTTCCACACCTCCTCCGTGCGCCAGAATTCCTTATCTACCGCAGGAGCCACAGTCTGGCCCTGGGTCCATGGGGCCGGGGCCGGCTGGAAACCCAAAACACACTGGAAGGGGGTCAACCCAGTGGAGGAGTGACGTAGATAGTTCTGGGAGTACTCTGCCCAAGGAAGGAAATGTGCCCACTCACCCTGCTGGTCCTGACAGTGACTCCTCAGGAACCTCCCCAGCTCCTGATTCATCCTCTCCACCTGCCCGTTAGACTGAGGCCGTTACCCGAATGTGAGACTAACCGTGACTCCGAGCTTCTCCAAGAAGGTCCTCCATACTCGGGATGTAAACTGGGAACCACGGTCCGAGACGATGTCCTCCAGAAGGCCATAATGCCGGAATACCTGCTGGAAGAGTTCCTCAGCAACCTGGAGAGCAGTCGGAAGGAAGAAGGATTAATCGATCGACGAAGCTGAAGTTCCTGATGAAGCAGCGGTAAAAGTTGGCAAACCCCAAAAAACGTTGTAACCCCTTGATGGTGGTTGGGGTCTGATCCATAAAGTTCCCTGCGGTGCTGGAAAACCACTAAAGATGTAGACAGAGGGTATGAGGGACAGTTAGCCAGAGTGATGGGTACTAAAAAGAGTCTAACAGGAAGAGCAGTAGATGGAATACTCACTCCTGGTCCGGGGGATGTAACATCACGTGACCGTCCCTCTGCTCTAGTGGATCCCAGATTCTGAAGTAACGGACACCGCTGGCGCTTGTGCCCTCCCTGGCCACAGTACAGACAGAGGTCCAGTTGTATCCGTCTGCGTCGTTCCGTCGCGGGAAGGCGTGTGACCCCTACCTCCATGGGTTCAGGCTCTGATCCCGAACACTCGCCGAAGGAGGGAGAGAAGCGATGGAGATGCCGACGCTCCCAGAGGAGGTTATCCAGACAGATGGCCATCGCAATGAGTGCGTCCAGGGTGAGGTTGTCATCTCGGCAGGCCAGTTCCGTCTGGACCTCCTCGCTCAGACCTCTTCTAAATAACGTGCTGAGAGCCGGCTCATTCCATCCACTGGAAGCTGCTACTGTCCGGAAGGTAAGCGCATATTCAGCAGCTGTCTAATTCCCCTGCTGGAGCTGAAGCAGACTCTCTGCCGGCCGCGGGATGATCGAAAATATATTTCAACAGAGCCATGAACCCCTCATAAGACTCGAGCTCCTCCTCTCCCAGATGGCCGTAGCCCATTCCAATGCCTGCCCAGTCAGCAGAGAAATAACCATGGCAACCTTAGACCCTTCGGTGGTGGGAGCTCCCATCTGATGTGAGAAATAGAGGGATCCACGGCATTTGGATGGTGTCACTTTCAACTTCATAGGCATAATATGATCTCCCTCCCTCCCTCCCTCCCTCCCTCCCTCCCTCCCTCCCTCCCTCCCTCCCTCCCTCCCTCCCTCCCTCCTCCAGACTAATGCCATTAAGACGTCTAAATACAACGCGTTCAACTTCCTGCCACTCAACCTCTTCGAACAGTTCCAGAGGATCGCCAATGCTTACTTCCTCATTCTGCTGTTACTCCAAGTGAGTGGAACACACACACACACACACACACCCACACACACACACACACACACTTTTAGCTAGCATATAAATACTTATCAGGCCCATGTTAGTGCTGGGCAGATGGCTATGATTGATGTGATTCTCAGAGTAAAGCTATAATCAGTAAGAAAACAAGATATGACTGAGTGAAGTGCATTAAGATTAAGGAAGTGACATACTCAGAACAGGAAGTTGGCTCCTGCATTTTAGCAAAGTCTCATTGTCATATAGAGGGTTACACACAACACAACACATACCTGACCTAGAGAGAACTCATCACAGCTTACAGTATGTAGAAACAACTATGGAGACTAGTACAGAGCAGAGCCATATACTGTACGTGTAGGTAGATCTCTGTCTTATGGATCTAGTAGAGAGCTTCCTGTCATCTATTCTGTCCTGTTCTGAACGTCTATGTGTTAGGCTTGCGTCGTTCCCGTGTGTGTTTTTATCTGCATACTAACTGTATATGTTGAGCTCATTTCAGCACCATTTACAACCAATACCAATCTCCCCTCCCTGTCTTTTTTTTTGGGGGGGGGGGGGGGCGGGGGTTATAATGAATGTGAGATTATGTGTAGATTTGTAAATGTTACCTAAGCATTTGTTGAATGTTGTGGATGTGTTGCGGTAGGTGATTCCTGCCATCTCCTCTCTGTCCTGGTTCACGACCGTAGTCCCTCTGGTCCTGGTGCTGTCTGTGACGGCTGCTAAAGACGCTACAGATGACATAGTGAGTATGAAGAGAACTCTGCCTTTGGGCCTTACCCACCCTCCTTACCTCTGTATTTGGGCCTTACCCACCCTCCTTACCTCTATATTTGGGCCTTTCCCACCCTCCTTACCTCTGTATTTGGGCCTTACCCACCCTCCTTACCCACCCTCCTTACCTCTGTATTTGGGCCTTACCCACCCTCCTTACCTCTGTATTTGGGCCTTACCCACCCTCCTTACCTCTATATTTGGGCCTTTCCCACCCTCCTTACCTCTGTATTTGGGCCTTACCCACCCTCCTTACCTCTATATTTGGGCCTTACCCACCCTCCTTACCCACCCTCCTTACCTCTATATTTGGGCCTTTCCCACCCTCCTTACCTCTGTATTTGGGCCTTACCCACCCTCCTTACCTCTATATTTGGGCCTTACCCACCCTCCTTACCCACCCTCCTTACCTCTATATTTGGGCCTTACCCACCCTCCTTACCTCTGTATTTGGGCCTTACCCACCCTCCTTACCTCTGTATTTGGGCCTTACCCACCCTCCTTACCTCTGTATTTGGGCCTTACCCACCCTCCTTACCCACCCTCCTTACCTCTATATTTGGGCCTTACCCACCCTCCTTACCTACCCTCCTTACCCACCCTCCTTACCTTTGTATTTGGGCCTTACCCACCCTCCTTACCTCTATATTTGGGCCTTACCCACCCTCCTTACCTCTGTATTTGGGCCTTTCCCACCCTCCTTACCTCTATATTTGGGCCTTACCCACCCTCCTTACCTCTGTATTTGGGCCTTACCCACCCTCCTTACCTCTGTATTTGGGCCTTACCCACCCTCCTTACCTCTATATTTGGGCCTTACCCACCCTCCTTACCTCTGTATTTGGGCCTTACCCACCCTCCTTACCTCTGTATTTGGGCCTTACCCACCCTCCTTACCTCTGTATTTGGGCCTTACCCACCCTCCTTACCTCTGTATTTGGGCCTTACCTCTGTATTTGGGCCTTACCCACCCTCCTTACCCACCCTCCTTACCTCTGTATTTGGGCCTTACCCACCCTCCTTACCTCTGTATTTGGGCCTTACCTCTGTATTTGGGCCTTACCCACCCTCCTTACCTCTATATTTGGGCCTTACCCACCCTCCTTACCTCTGTATTTGGGCCTTACCCACCCTCCTTACCTCTGTATTTGGGCCTTACCTCTGTATTTGGGCCTTACCCACCCTCCTTACCCACCCTCCTTACCTCTGTATTTGGGCCTTACCCACCCTCCTTACCTCTGTATTTGGGCCTTACCCACCCTCCTTACCTCTATATTTGGGCCTTTCCCACCCTCCTTACGTCTGTATTTGGGCCTTGCCCACCCTCCTTACCTTTCACATCTTACTGCTGCTCAGCCATTCCAAGAAGAGATTTCATTAGCTTTTCCTTTTCGTCTACAGTTCATTTGGAAAGTATTCAAACCCCTTGACTTTTTGCACATTTTGTTACGTTACAGCCTTATTCTAAAATAGATTCAATTGTTTGTTTCCCCTCATCAATCTACATACAATACCCCATAATGACAAAGCAAAAACAGGTAAAAAAATTAATAATAATATCACATTTACATATGTTTTCAGACCCTTTTACTCAGTACTTTGTTGAAGCACATTTGGCAGCGATTACAGCCTTTAGTCTTCTTGGGTATGACGATACAAGCTTGGCACAGCTGTATTTGGGGAGTTTCTCCCATTCTTCTTTGCAGAACCTCTCAAGCTCTGTCAGGTTGGATGGGGAGCGTTTCTGCACAGCTATTTTCTGGTCTCTCCAGAGATGTTCGATCGGGTTTATGTCTGGGCTCTGGCTGGGCCACTCAAAGACATTCGGAGACTTGTCCCAAAGCCACTCCTGTGTTGTCCTGGCTGTGTGCTTAGGGTCATTGTCCCATTGGAAGGTGAACCTTCGCCCCAGTCTGAGGTCCTGAGCGCTATGGAGCAGGTTTTCATCAAGGATCTCTCTTTACTTTGCTCCGTTCATCTTTACCTCGATCCTAACTAGTCTCCCAGTCCCTGCTGCTGAAAAACATCCCCACAGCATGATGTTGCCACCACCATAGTTCAATCTTGGTTTCATCAGGCCAGATAATCTTGTTTTTCATGGTCTGAGAGTCCTTTGGGTGTCTTTTGGCAAACTCCAAGCGGGCTGTCATGTGCCTTTTACTGATTTGTGGCTTCCATCTGGCCTCTCTACCATAAAGGCCTGATTGCTGGTTGTCCTTCTGGAAGGTTCTCCCAGGTTCTCCCAACTCTGGAGCTCTGTCAGTGACCATCGGGTTCTTGGTCCCCTCCCTGACCAAGGCCCTTCTCCCCCGATTGCTCAGTTTAGCCGGATGGCCTGCACTAGGAAGAGTCTTGGTGGTTACAAACTTCTTCCATTTAAGAATGATGGAGGCCACTGTGTTCTTGGGGACCTTCAATGCTGCATAATTTTTGTCTTAGCCTTCCCAGATCTTCCCAGAAATGTGGAAAAAAGGAAGGGGTCTGAATACTTTCCGAATGCACTGTGTACATTTTCCCTTCTCTGTAATAATTTGTTCACCTTTGACCATCTGACCCATCTGACCTTTAACCTTATTCCCTGAGTTGACCCCTGGTTAGGGGGGTTTTGACCTCTCAACAGGTGTTAGTGGTACAGACAGATCCACGCTGACGATATCCCGTTTTATTGCCGACACCTCTAGGTACCAAGGTTATTATAGTAAACTAACACGGAAAGTTAAACTAATCAGGAAAAAATATTTTGTAAACTGAAATAAAATTATTATCAAACCCGTTTGAAAAACCTTACAAGGTATTTTACATATCAGCTAACCACATCATATGGTATAGCAGTCAGACTGCACACTCGATGACATGGCACGCAACCATTGGTTGATTTGTCATTAGTAAATCAGATCTAAATAATAACTGGAACTAAACAGAATCTTTAAAAAGTCATAGAAATAAAAACTAATATTAAAACACAACATTATAATAACCTTGCTAGGTACACACACTCACATCACCTAACCCTTCTAGAACATCACCTAACCCTTCTAGAACATCACCTAACCCTTCTAGAACATCACCTAACCCTTCTAAAACATCACCTAACCCACCTAGAACATCACCTAACCCTACTAGAACATCACCTAACCCTTCTAGAACATCACCTAACCCTTCTAGAACATCACCTAACCCTTCTAGAACATCACCTAACCCTACTAGAACATCACCTAGCCCTTCTAGAACATCACCTAACCCTTCTAGAACATCACCTAGCCCTTCTAGAACATCACCTAACCCTTCTAGAACATCACCTAGCCCTTCTAGAACATCACCTAACCCTTCTAGAACATCACCTAGCCCTTCTAGAACATCACCTAACCCTTCTAAAACATCACCTAACCCTACTAGAACATCACCTAGCCCTTCTAGAACATCACCTAACCCTTCTAGAACATCACCTAGCCCTTCTAGAACATCACCTAACCCTTCTAGAACATCACCTAGCCCTTCTAGAACATCACCTAACCCTTCTAGAACATCACCTAGCCCTTCTAGAACATCACCTAACCCTTCTAAAACATCACCTAGACCTTCTAGAACATCACCTAACCCTTCTAAAACATCACCTAACCCTTCTAGAACATCACCTAACCCTACTAGAACATCACCTAACCCTTCTAGAACATCACCTAACCCTTCTAAAACATCACCTAACCCACCTAGAACATCACCTAACACTACTAGAACATCACCTAGCCCTTCTAAAACATCACCTAACCCTACTAGAACATCACCTAGCCCTTCTAAAACATCACCTAACCCTACTAGAACATCACCTAGCCCTTCTAAAACATCACCTAACCCTACTAGAACATCACCTAACCCTACTAGAACATCACCTAACCCTACTAGAACATCACCTAACCCTACTAGAACATCACCTAACCCTTCTAAAAAATCACCTAGCCCTTCTAGAACATCACCTAACCCTACTAGAACATCACCTAACCCTACTAGAACATCACCTAACCCTTCTAGAACATCACATAGCCCTTCTAGAACATCACCTAACCCTACTAGAACATCACCTAACACTTCTAGAACATCACCTAACCCTGCTAGAACATCACCTAACACTTCTAGAACATCACCTAACACTACTAGAACATCACCTAACACTTCTAGAACATCACCTAACACTTCTAGAACATCACCTAACACTACTAGAACATCACCTAACCCTACTAGAACATCACCTAACACTTCTAGAACATCACCTAACCCTTCTAGAACATCCCCAGGCATTTCTAGAACCTCACCTAACAATTATTCTACGATAACTAGTGTTTTCCCTGAATCATGAGATGAATCCCAGACATTGTATTGTCTGTGTTCACCTGGCTGTTTTTCCATTATTAGTAAATGGAGTGGTGGTCAGGCAGAAATAGCAGAGGAGTGTATTGTGTTGGTGTTGTTGTTGTTGTAGTTGTAGTAGAGGAGTGTATTGTGTTGTGGTAGTAGAGGAGTGTATTGTGTTGTGGTAGTAGAGGAGTGTATTGTGTTGTGATAGTAGAGGAGAGTATTGTGGTAGTAGAGGAGAGTATTGTGGTAGTAGAGGAGAGTATTGTGGTAGTAGAGGAGTGTATTGTGTTGTGGTAGTAGAGGAGAGTATTGTGGTAGTAGAGGAGAGTATTGTGGTAGTAGAGGAGAGTATTGTGGTAGTAGAGGAGAGTATTGTGTTGTGGTAGTAGAGGAGAGTATTGTGGTAGTAGAGGAGAGTATTGTGTTGTGGTAGTAGAGGAGTGTATTGTGTTGTGGTAGTAGAGGAGTGTATTGTGTTGTGGTAGTAGAGGAGTGTATTGTGTTGTGGTAGTAGAGGAGAGTATTGTGTTGTGGTAGTAGAGGAGAGTATTGTGTTGTGGTAGTAGAGGAGAGTATTGTGTTGTGGTAGTAGAGGAGTGTATTGTGTTGTGGTAGTAGAGGAGTGTATTGTGTTGTGGTAGTAGAGGAGTGTATTGTGTTGTGGTAGTAGAGGAGAGTATTGTGTTGTGGTAGTAGAGGAGTGTATTGTGTTGTGGTAGTAGAGGAGTGTGTTGTGGTAGTAGAGGAGAGTATTGTGTTGTGGTAGTAGAGGAGAGTATTGTGTTGTGGTAGTAGAGGAGAGTATTGTGTTGTGGTAGTAGAGGAGAGTATTGTGTTGTGGTAGTAGAGGAGTGTATTGTGTTGTGGTAGTAGAGGAGTGTATTGTGGTGTGGTAGTAGAGGAGTGTATTGTGTTGTGGTAGTAGAGGAGTGTATTGTGTTGTGGTAGTAGAGAAGAGTATTGTGTTGTGGTAGTAGAGGAGTGTATTGTGTTGTGGTAGTAGAGAAGAGTATTGTGTTGTGGTAGTAGAGGAGTGTATTGTGTTGTGGTAGTAGAGGAGAGTATTGTGTTGTGGTAGTAGAGGAGTGTATTGTGTTGTGGTAGTAGAGAAGAGTATTGTGTTGTGGTAGTAGAGGAGTGTATTGTGTTGTGGTAGTAGAGGAGTGTATTGTGTTGTGGTAGTAGAGGAGAGTATTGTGTTGTGGTAGTAGAGAAGAGTATTGTGTTGTGGTAGTAGAGAAGAGTATTGTGTTGTGGTAGTAGAGGAGTGTATTGTGTTGTGGTAGTAGAGAAGAGTATTGTGTTGTGGTAGTAGAGGAGTGTATTGTGTTGTGGTAGTAGAGGAGAGTATTGTGTTGTGGTAGTAGAGGAGAGTATTGTGTTGTGGTAGTAGAGGAGAGTATTGTGTTGTGGTAGTAGAGGAGTGTATTGTGTTGTGGTAGTAGTGGAGTGTATTGTGTTGTGGTAGTAGAGGAGAGTATTGTGTTGTGGTGGTAGAGGAGAGTATTGTGTTGTGGTAGTAGTGTATTGTGTTGTGGTAGTAGAGGAGTGTATTGTGTTGTGGTAGTAGAGGAGAGTATTGTGTTGTGGTAGTAGTGTATTGTGGTGTGGTAGTAGAGGAGTGTATTGTGTTGTGGTAGTAGAGGAGAGTATTGTGTTGTGGTAGTAGAGGAGTGTATTGTGTTGTGGTAGTAGTGTATTGTGGTGTGGTAGTAGAGGAGTGTATTGTGTTGTGGTAGTAGAGGAGAGTATTGTGTTGTGGTAGTAGAGGAGAGTATTGTGTTGTGGTAGTAGAGGAGTGTATTGTGGTAGTAGAGGAGAGTATTGTGTTGTGGTAGTAGAGGAGAGTATTGTGTTGTGGTAGTAGAGGAGTGTATTGTGTTGTGGTAGTAGAGGAGAGTATTGTGTTGTGGTAGTAGAGGAGAGTATTGTGTTGTGGTAGTAGAGGAGTGTATTGTGGTGTGGTAGTAGAGGAGTGTATTGTGTTGTGGTAGTAGAGGAGAGTATTGTGTTGTGGTAGTAGTGTATTGTGTTGTGGTAGTAGAGGAGTGTATTGTGTTGTGGTAGTAGAGGAGTGTATTGTGTTGTGGTAGTAGAGGAGAGTATTGTGTTGTGGTAGTAGAGGAGTGTGTTGTGGTAGTAGAGGAGTGTATTGTGTTGTGGTAGTAGAGGAGAGTATTGTATTGTGGTAGTAGAGGAGAGTATTGTGTTGTGGTAGTAGAGGAGAGTATTGTGTTGTGGTAGTAGAGGAGAGTATTGTGTTGTGGTAGTAGAGGAGTGTATTGTGTTGTGGTAGTAGAGGAGTGTATTGTGTTGTGGTAGTAGAGGAGTGTATTGTGTTGTGGTAGTAGAGGAGTGTATTGTGTTGTGGTAGTAGAGGAGTGTATTGTGTTGTGGTAGTAGAGGAGTGTATTGTGTTGTGGTAGTAGAGGAGAGTATTGTGTTGTGGTAGTAGAGGAGTGTATTGTGTTGTGGTAGTAGAGGAGTGTATTGTGTTGTGGTAGTAGAGGAGAGTATTGTGTTGTGGTAGTAGAGGAGTGTATTGTGTTGTGGTAGTAGAGAAGAGTATTGTGTTGTGGTAGTAGAGGAGTGTATTGTGTTGTGGTAGTAGAGGAGTGTATTGTGTTGTGATAGTAGAGAAGAGTATTGTGTTGTGGTAGTAGAGGAGTGTATTGTGTTGTGGTAGTAGAGGAGTGTATTGTGTTGTGATAGTAGAGGAGAGTATTGTGTTGTGGTAGTAGAGGAGTGTATTGTGTTGTGGTAGTAGAGGAGTGTATTGTGTTGTGGTAGTAGAGGAGTGTATTGTGTTGTGGTAGTAGAGGAGAGTATTGTGGTAGTAGAGGAGAGTATTGTGTTGTGGTAGTAGAGGAGTGTATTGTGTTGTGATAGTAGAGAAGAGTATTGTGTTGTGGTAGTAGAGGAGTGTATTGTGTTGTGGTAGTAGAGGAGTGTATTGTGTTGTGGTAGTAGAGGAGAGTATTGTGGTAGTAGAGGAGAGTATTGTGTTGTGGTAGTAGAGGAGTGTATTGTGTTGTGGTAGTAGAGGAGTGTATTGTGGTGTGGTAGTAGAGGAGAGTATTGTGTTGTGGTAGTAGAGGAGAGTAGTGTGTTGTGGTAGTAGAGGAGTGTATTGTGTTGTGGTAGTAGAGGAGAGTATTGTGTTGTGGTAGTAGTGTATTGTGTTGTGGTAGTAGAGGAGTGTATTGTGTTGTGGTAGTAGAGGAGTGTATTGTGTTGTGGTAGTAGAGGAGTGTATTGTGTTGTGATAGTAGAGAAGAGTATTGTGTTGTGGTAGTAGAGGAGTGTATTGTGTTGTGGTAGTAGAGGAGTGTATTGTGTTGTGATAGTAGAGAAGAGTATTGTGTTGTGGTAGTAGAGGAGTGTATTGTGTTGTGGTAGTAGAGGAGAGTATTGTGTTGTGGTAGTAGAGGAGTGTATTGTGTTGTGGTAGTAGAGGAGAGTATTGTGGTAGTAGAGGAGAGTATTGTGTTGTGGTAGTAGAGGAGTGTATTGTGTTGTGGTAGTAGAGGAGAGTAGTGTGTTGTGGTAGTAGAGGAGTGTATTGTGTTGTGGTAGTAGAGGAGAGTATTGTGTTGTGGTAGTAGTGTATTGTGTTGTGGTAGTAGAGGAGTGTATTGTGTTGTGGTAGTAGAGGAGTGTATTGTGTTGTGGTAGTAGAGGAGTGTATTGTGTTGTGGTAGTAGAGGAGAGTATTGTGTTGTGGTAGTAGAGGAGTGTGTTGTGGTAGTAGAGGAGAGTATTGTGTTGTGGTAGTAGAGGAGAGTATTGTATTGTGGTAGTAGAGGAGAGTATTGTGTTGTGGTAGTAGAGGAGAGTATTGTGTTGTGGTAGTAGAGGAGAGTATTGTGTTGTGGTAGTAGAGGAGTGTATTGTGTTGTGGTAGTAGAGGAGTGTATTGTGTTGTGGTAGTAGAGGAGTGTATTGTGTTGTGGTAGTAGAGGAGTGTATTGTGTTGTGGTAGTAGAGGAGTGTATTGTGTTGTGGTAGTAGAGGAGTGTATTGTGTTGTGGTAGTAGAGGAGAGTATTGTGTTGTGGTAGTAGAGGAGTGTATTGTGTTGTGGTAGTAGAGAAGAGTATTGTGTTGTGGTAGTAGAGGAGTGTATTGTGTTGTGATAGTAGAGAAGAGTATTGTGTTGTGGTAGTAGAGGAGTGTATTGTGTTGTGGTAGTAGAGGAGTGTATTGTGTTGTGGTAGTAGAGGAGTGTATTGTGTTGTGGTAGTAGAGGAGAGTATTGTGTTGTGGTAGTAGAGGAGAGTATTGTGTTGTGGTAGTAGAGGAGTGTATTGTGTTGTGGTAGTAGAGGAGAGTATTGTGTTGTGGTAGTAGAGGAGTGTATTGTGTTGTGGTAGTAGAGGAGTGTATTGTGTTGTGGTAGTAGAGGAGTGTATTGTGTTGTGGTAGTAGAGGAGAGTATTGTGTTGTGGTAGTAGAGGAGAGTATTGTGTTGTGGTAGTAGAGGAGTGTATTGTGTTGTGGTAGTAGAGAAGAGTATTGTGTTGTGGTAGTAGAGGAGTGTATTGTGTTGTGGTAGTAGTGTATTGTGTTGTGGTAGTAGAGGAGTGTATTGTGTTGTGGTAGTAGAGGAGAGTATTGTGTTGTGGTAGTAGAGGAGAGTATTGTGTTGTGGTAGTAGAGGAGAGTATTGTGTTGTGGTAGTAGAGGAGTGTATTGTGTTGTGGTAGTAGAGGAGAGTATTGTGTTGTGGTAGTAGAGGAGTGTATTGTGTTGTGGTAGTAGAGGAGAGTATTGTGTTGTGGTAGTAGAGGAGTGTATTGTGTTGTGGTAGTAGAGGAGAGTATTGTGGTAGTAGAGGAGTGTATTGTGTTGTGGTAGTAGAGGAGAGTATTGTGTTGTGGTAGTAGAGGAGTGTATTGTGGTAGTAGAGGAGAGTATTGTGTTGTGGTAGTAGAGGAGTGTATTGTGTTGTGGTAGTAGAGTAGTGTATTGTGTTGTGGTAGTAGAGGAGTGTGTTGTGTTGTGGTAGTAGAGGAGTGTAGTGTGTTGTGGTAGTAGAGGAGAGTATTGTGTTGTGGTAGTAGAGGAGTGTATTGTGTTGTGGTAGTAGAGGAGTGTATTGTGTTGTGGTAGTAGAGGAGAGTATTGTGTTGTGGTAGTAGAGGAGTGTATTGTGTTGTGGTAGTAGAGGAGAGTATTGTATTGTGGTAGTAGAGGAGAGTATTGTGTTGTGGTAGTAGAGGAGAGTATTGTGTTGTGGTAGTAGAGGAGAGTATTGTGTTGTGGTAGTAGAGGAGTGTATTGTGTTGTGGTAGTAGAGGAGTGTATTGTGTTGTGGTAGTAGAGGAGTGTATTGTGTTGTGGTAGTAGAGGAGAGTATTGTATTGTGGTAGTAGAGGAGTGTATTGTGTTGTGGTAGTAGTGTATTGTGGTGTGGTAGTAGAGGAGTGTATTGTGTTGTGGTAGTAGAGGAGAGTATTGTGTTGTGGTAGTAGAGGAGTGTATTGTGTTGTGGTAGTAGAGGAGAGTATTGTGTTGTGGTAGTAGAGGAGAGTATTGTGTTGTGGTAGTAGAGGAGAGTATTGTGTTGTGGTAGTAGAGAAGAGTATTGTGTTGTGGTAGTAGAGGAGTGTATTGTGTTGTGGTAGTAGAGGAGTGTATTGTGTTGTGGTAGTAGAGGAGAGTATTGTGTTGTGGTAGTAGAGGAGAGTATTGTGTTGTGGTAGTAGAGGAGAGTATTGTGTTGTGGTAGTAGAGGAGAGTATTGTGTTGTGGTAGTAGAGGAGTGTATTGTGTTGTGGTAGTAGAGGAGTGTATTGTGGTAGTAGAGGAGTGTATTGTGTTGTGGTAGTAGAGGAGTGTATTGTGTTGTGGTAGTAGAGGAGAGTATTGTGTTGTGGTAGTAGAGGAGTGTATTGTGGTAGTAGAGGAGTGTATTGTGGTAGTAGAGGAGTGTATTGTGGTAGTAGAGGAGTGTGTTGTGGTAGTAGAGGAGTGTATTGTGGTAGTAGAGGAGTGTATTGTGGTAGTAGAGGAGTGTATTGTGTTGTGGTAGTAGAGGAGTGTATTGTGGTAGTAGAGGAGTGTATTGTGGTAGTAGAGGAGTGTATTGTGGTAGTAGAGGAGTGTATTGTGGTAGTAGAGGAGTGTATTGTGTTGTGGTAGTAGTGTATTGTGGTGTGGTAGTAGAGGAGTGTATTGTGTTGTGGTAGTAGAGGAGTGTATTGTGTTGTGGTAGTAGAGGAGTGTATTGTGTTGTGGTAGTAGAGGAGAGTATTGTGTTGTGGTAGTAGAGGAGTGTATTGTGTTGTGGTAGTAGAGGAGAGTATTGTGTTGTGGTAGTAGAGGAGTGTATTGTGTTGTGGTAGTAGAGGAGAGTATTGTGTTGTGGTAGTAGTGTATTGTGTTGTGGTAGTAGAGGAGTGTATTGTGTTGTGGTAGTAGAGGAGAGTATTGTGTTGTGGTAGTAGAGGAGAGTATTGTGTTGTGGTAGTAGAGGAGTGTATTGTGTTGTGGTAGTAGAGGAGTGTATTGTGTTGTGGTAGTAGAGGAGTGTATTGTGTTGTGGTAGTAGAGGAGTGTATTGTGTTGTGGTAGTAGAGTGTAGTGTGTTGTGGTAGTAGAGGAGAGTATTGTGTTGTGGTAGTAGAGGAGAGTATTGTGTTGTGGTAGTAGAGGAGAGTATTGTGTTGTGGTAGTAGAGTGTAGTGTGTTGTGGTAGTAGAGGAGAGTATTGTGTTGTGGTAGTAGAGGAGTGTATTGTGTTGTGGTAGTAGAGGAGAGTATTGTGTTGTGGTAGTAGAGGAGAGTATTGTGTTGTGGTAGTAGAGTGTAGTGTGTTGTGGTAGTAGAGGAGAGTATTGTGTTGTGGTAGTAGAGGAGTGTATTGTGTTGTGGTAGTAGAGGAGAGTATTGTGTTGTGGTAGTAGAGGAGTGTATTGTGTTGTGGTAGTAGAGGAGAGTATTGTATTGTGGTAGTAGTGTAGTGTGTTGTTGTAGTAGAGTGTATTGTGTTGTGGTAGTAGAGGAGTGTATTGTGTTGTGGTAGTAGAGGAGTGTATTGTGTTGTGGTAGTAGAGGAGTGTATTGTGTTGTGGTAGTAGAGGAGTGTATTGTGTTGTGGTAGTAGAGGAGTGTATTGTGTTGTGGTAGTAGAGGAGTGTATTGTGTTGTGGTAGTAGAGGAGAGTATTGTATTGTGGTAGTAGTGTATTGTGTTGTGGTAGTAGAGGAGAGTATTGTGTTGTGGTAGTAGAGGAGTGTATTGTGTTGTGGTAGTAGAGGAGAGTATTGTGGTAGTAGAGGAGAGTATTGTGTTGTGGTAGTAGAGGAGAGTATTGTGGTAGTAGAGGAGTGTATTGTGTTGTGGTAGTAGAGGAGAGTATTGTGTTGTGGTAGTAGAGGAGAGTATTGTGTTGTGGTAGTAGAGGAGTGTATTGTGGTAGTAGAGGAGTGTATTGTGTTGTGGTAGTAGAGGAGAGTATTGTGGTAGTAGAGGAGTGTATTGTGTTGTGGTAGTAGAGGAGTGTATTGTGTTGTGGTAGTAGAGGAGAGTATTGTGTTGTGGTAGTAGAGGAGTGTATTGTGTTGTGGTAGTAGAGGAGTGTATTGTGTTGTGGTAGTAGTGTATTGTGTTGTGGTAGTAGAGGAGTGTATTGTGTTGTGGTAGTAGAGGAGAGTATTGTGGTAGTAGAGGAGTGTATTGTGTTGTGGTAGTAGAGGAGTGTATTGTGTTGTGGTAGTAGAGGAGAGTATTGTGTTGTGGTAGTAGAGGAGTGTATTGTGTTGTGGTAGTAGAGGAGTGTATTGTGTTGTGGTAGTAGTGTATTGTGTTGTGGTAGTAGAGGAGTGTATTGTGTTGTGGTAGTAGAGGAGAGTATTGTGTTGTGGTAGTAGAGGAGTGTATTGTGTTGTGGTAGTAGAGGAGAGTATTGTGTTGGTGTTGTGGTAGTAGAGGAGTGTATTGTGTTGTGGTAGTAGAGGAGAGTATTGTGTTGTGGTAGTAGAGGAGAGTATTGTGTTGGTGTTGTGGTAGTAGAGGAGTGTATTGTGTCGTGGTAGTAGAGGAGAGTATTGTGGTAGTAGAGGAGTGTATTGTGTTGTGGTATTAGAGGAGTGTATTGTGTTGTGGTAGTAGAGGAGTGTGTTGTGTTGTGGTAGTAGAGGAGAGTATTGTGTTGTGGTAGTAGAGGAGTGTATTGTGTTGTGGTAGTAGAGGAGTGTATTGTGTTGTGGTAGTAGAGGAGTGTATTGTGTTGTGGTAGTAGAGGAGTGTATTGTGTTGTGGTAGTAGAGGAGAGTATTGTGTTATGGTAGTAGAGGAGTGTATTGTGTTGTGGTAGTAGAGGAGTGTGTTGTGATAGTAGAGGAGTGTATTGTGTTGTGGTAGTAGAGGAGAGTATTGTGTTGTGGTAGTAGAGGAGAGTATTGTGTTGGTGTTGTGGTAGTAGAGGAGTGTATTGTGTCGTGGTAGTAGAGGAGAGTATTGTGTTGTGGTAGTAGAGGAGTGTATTGTGTTGTGGTAGTAGAGGAGAGTATTGTGTTGTGGTAGTAGTGTATTGTGTTGTGGTAGTAGAGGAGAGTATTGTGTTGTGGTAGTAGAGGAGTGTATTGTGTTGTGGTAGTAGAGGAGAGTATTGTGTTGTGGTAGTAGAGGAGAGTATTGTGTTGTGGTAGTAGAGGAGGGTATTGTGTTGTGGTAGTAGAGGAGTGTATTGTGTTGTGGTAGTAGTGTATTGTGTTGTGATAGTAGAGGAGTGTATTGTGTTGGTGTTGTGGTAGTAGAGGAGTGTATTGTGTTGTGGTAGTAGAGGAGAGTATTGTGTTGTGGTAGTAGAGGAGTGTATTGTGGTGTGGTAGTAGAGGAGTGTATTGTGTTGTGGTAGTAGAGGAGAGTATTGTGTTGGTGTTGTGGTAGTAGAGGAGTGTATTGTATTGTGGTAGTAGAGGAGTGTATTGTGGTAGTAGAGGAGAGTATTGTGTTGTGGTAGTAGAGGAGAGTATTGTGTTGTGGTAGTAGTGTATTGTGTTGTGGTAGTAGAGGAGTGTATTGTGTTGTGGTAGTAGAGGAGTGTATTGTGTTGTGGTAGTAGAGGAGAGTATTGTGTTGTGGTAGTAGAGGAGTGTATTGTGTTGTGGTAGTAGAGGAGTGTGTTGTGTTGTGGTAGTAGAGGAGTGTATTGTGTTGTGGTAGTAGAGTATTGTATTGTGATAGTAGAGGAGTGTATTGTGGTGTGGTAGTAGAGGAGAGTATTGTGTTGTGGTAGTAGAGGAGTGTATTGTGGTAGTAGAGGAGTGTGTTGTGTTGTGGTAGTAGAGGAGTGTATTGTGTTGTGGTAGTAGAGGAGTGTATTGTGTTGTGGTAGTAGAGGAGTGTATTGTGTTGTGGTAGTAGAGGAGAGTATTGTGTTGTGGTAGTAGAGGAGTGTATTGTGTTGTGGTAGTAGAGGAGAGTATTGTGTTGTGGTAGTAGAGGAGAGTATTGTGTTGTGGTAGTAGAGGAGAGTATTGTGTTGTGGTAGTAGAGGAGAGTATTGTGGTAGTAGAGGAGAGTATTGTGTTGTGGTAGTAGAGGAGAGTATTGTGGTGTGGTAGTAGAGGAGAGTATTGTGTTGTGGTAGTAGAGGAGAGTATTGTGGTGTGGTAGTAGAGGAGTGTATTGTGTTGTGGTAGTAGAGGAGTGTATTGTGTTGTGGTAGTAGAGGAGAGTATTGTGGTAGTAGAGGAGAGTATTGTGTTGTGGTAGTAGAGGAGAGTATTGTGTTGTGGTAGTAGAGGAGAGTATTGTGTTGTGGTAGTAGAGGAGAGTATTGTATTGTGGTAGTAGAGGAGTGTATTGTGTTGTGGTAGTAGAGGAGTGTATTGTGTTGTGGTAGTAGAGGAGTGTATTGTGTTGTGGTAGTAGAGGAGTGTATTGTGTTGTGGTAGTAGAGGAGTGTATTGTGTTGTGGTAGTAGAGGAGAGTATTGTGTTGTGGTAGTAGAGGAGAGTATTGTGTTGTGGTAGTAGAGGAGTGTATTGTGTTGTGGTAGTAGAGGAGTGTATTGTGTTGTGGTAGTAGAGGAGAGTATTGTGTTGTGGTAGTAGAGTGTATTGTGTTGTGATAGTAGAGGAGTGTATTGTGTTGTGGTAGTAGAGGAGTGTATTGTGTTGTGGTAGTAGAGGAGTGTATTGTGTTGTGGTAGTAGAGGAGTGTATTGTGTTGTGGTAGTAGTGTATTGTGTTGTGGTAGTAGAGGAGTGTATTGTGTTGTGGTAGTAGAGGAGTGTATTGTGTTGTGGTAGTAGTGTATTGTGTTGTGGTAGTAGAGGAGAGTATTGTGTTGTGGTAGTAGAGGAGTGTATTGTGTTGTGGTAGTAGAGGAGTGTATTGTGTTGTGGTAGTAGAGGAGAGTATTGTGTTGTGGTAGTAGAGGAGTGTATTGTGTTGTGGTAGTAGAGGAGAGTATTGTGTTGTGGTAGTAGAGGAGAGTATTGTGTTGTGGTAGTAGAGGAGAGTATTGTGTTGTGGTAGTAGAGGAGTGTATTGTGTTGTGGTAGTAGAGGAGAGTATTGTGTTGTGGTAGTAGAGGAGAGTATTGTGTTGTGGTAGTAGAGGAGTGTATTGTGGTAGTAGAGGAGAGTATTGTGGTAGTAGAGGAGTGTATTGTGGTAGTAGAGGAGTGTGTTGTGGTAGTAGAGGAGTGTATTGTGGTAGTAGAGGAGTGTATTGTGGTAGTAGAGGAGTGTATTGTGTTGTGGTAGTAGAGGAGTGTATTGTGGTAGTAGAGGAGTGTATTGTGGTAGTAGAGGAGTGTATTGTGGTAGTAGAGGAGTGTATTGTGGTAGTAGAGGAGTGTATTGTGTTGTGGTAGTAGTGTATTGTGGTGTGGTAGTAGAGGAGTGTATTGTGTTGTGGTAGTAGAGGAGTGTATTGTGTTGTGGTAGTAGAGGAGTGTATTGTGTTGTGGTAGTAGAGGAGAGTATTGTGTTGTGGTAGTAGAGGAGTGTATTGTGTTGTGGTAGTAGAGGAGAGTATTGTGTTGTGGTAGTAGAGGAGTGTATTGTGTTGTGGTAGTAGAGGAGAGTATTGTGTTGTGGTAGTAGTGTATTGTGTTGTGGTAGTAGAGGAGTGTATTGTGTTGTGGTAGTAGAGGAGAGTATTGTGTTGTGGTAGTAGAGGAGAGTATTGTGTTGTGGTAGTAGAGGAGTGTATTGTGTTGTGGTAGTAGAGGAGTGTATTGTGTTGTGGTAGTAGAGGAGTGTATTGTGTTGTGGTAGTAGAGGAGTGTATTGTGTTGTGGTAGTAGAGTGTAGTGTGTTGTGGTAGTAGAGGAGAGTATTGTGTTGTGGTAGTAGAGGAGAGTATTGTGTTGTGGTAGTAGAGGAGAGTATTGTGTTGTGGTAGTAGAGTGTAGTGTGTTGTGGTAGTAGAGGAGAGTATTGTGTTGTGGTAGTAGAGGAGTGTATTGTGTTGTGGTAGTAGAGGAGAGTATTGTGTTGTGGTAGTAGAGGAGAGTATTGTGTTGTGGTAGTAGAGTGTAGTGTGTTGTGGTAGTAGAGGAGAGTATTGTGTTGTGGTAGTAGAGGAGTGTATTGTGTTGTGGTAGTAGAGGAGAGTATTGTGTTGTGGTAGTAGTGTATTGTGTTGTGGTAGTAGAGGAGAGTATTGTATTGTGGTAGTAGTGTAGTGTGTTGTTGTAGTAGAGTGTATTGTGGTGTGGTAGTAGAGGAGTGTATTGTGTTGTGGTAGTAGAGGAGTGTATTGTGTTGTGGTAGTAGAGGAGTGTATTGTGTTGTGGTAGTAGAGGAGTGTATTGTGTTGTGGTAGTAGAGGAGTGTATTGTGTTGTGGTAGTAGAGGAGTGTATTGTGTTGTGGTAGTAGAGGAGAGTATTGTATTGTGGTAGTAGTGTATTGTGTTGTGGTAGTAGAGGAGAGTATTGTGTTGTGGTAGTAGAGGAGTGTATTGTGTTGTGGTAGTAGAGGAGAGTATTGTGGTAGTAGAGGAGAGTATTGTGTTGTGGTAGTAGAGGAGAGTATTGTGGTAGTAGAGGAGTGTATTGTGTTGTGGTAGTAGAGGAGTGTATTGTGTTGTGGTAGTAGAGGAGAGTATTGTGTTGTGGTAGTAGAGGAGTGTATTGTGGTAGTAGAGGAGTGTATTGTGTTGTGGTAGTAGAGGAGAGTATTGTGGTAGTAGAGGAGTGTATTGTGTTGTGGTAGTAGAGGAGTGTATTGTGTTGTGGTAGTAGAGGAGAGTATTGTGTTGTGGTAGTAGAGGAGTGTATTGTGTTGTGGTAGTAGAGGAGTGTATTGTGTTGTGGTAGTAGTGGATTGTGTTGTGGTAGTAGAGGAGTGTATTGTGTTGTGGTAGTAGAGGAGAGTATTGTGGTAGTAGAGGAGTGTATTGTGTTGTGGTAGTAGAGGAGTGTATTGTGTTGTGGTAGTAGAGGAGAGTATTGTGTTGTGGTAGTAGAGGAGTGTATTGTGTTGTGGTAGTAGAGGAGTGTATTGTGTTGTGGTAGTAGTGTATTGTGTTGTGGTAGTAGAGGAGTGTATTGTGTTGTGGTAGTAGAGGAGAGTATTGTGTTGTGGTAGTAGAGGAGTGTATTGTGTTGTGGTAGTAGAGGAGAGTATTGTGTTGGTGTTGTGGTAGTAGAGGAGTGTATTGTGTTGTGGTAGTAGAGGAGAGTATTGTGTTGTGGTAGTAGAGGAGAGTATTGTGTTGGTGTTGTGGTAGTAGAGGAGTGTATTGTGTCGTGGTAGTAGAGGAGAGTATTGTGGTAGTAGAGGAGTGTATTGTGTTGTGGTATTAGAGGAGTGTATTGTGTTGTGGTAGTAGAGGAGTGTGTTGTGTTGTGGTAGTAGAGGAGAGTATTGTGTTGTGGTAGTAGAGGAGTGTATTGTGTTGTGGTAGTAGAGGAGTGTATTGTGTTGTGGTAGTAGAGGAGTGTATTGTGTTGTGGTAGTAGAGGAGTGTATTGTGTTGTGGTAGTAGAGGAGAGTATTGTGTTATGGTAGTAGAGGAGTGTATTGTGTTGTGGTAGTAGAGGAGTGTGTTGTGGTAGTAGAGGAGTGTATTGTGTTGTGGTAGTAGAGGAGAGTATTGTGTTGTGGTAGTAGAGGAGAGTATTGTGTTGGTGTTGTGGTAGTAGAGGAGTGTATTGTGTTGTGGTAGTAGAG
Organism: Salvelinus namaycush; assembly: GCF_016432855.1. Lineage (NCBI taxonomy): Eukaryota > Metazoa > Chordata > Actinopteri > Salmoniformes > Salmonidae > Salvelinus > Salvelinus namaycush. Next base: position 4,791,008 of record NC_052307.1, read on the forward strand.
GAGAGTATTGTGTTGTGGTAGTAGAGGAGTGTATTGTGTTGTGGTAGTAGAGGAGAGTATTGTGTTGTGGTAGTAGTGTATTGTGTTGTGGTAGTAGAGGAGAGTATTGTGTTGTGGTAGTAGAGGAGTGTATTGTGTTGTGGTAGTAGAGGAGAGTATTGTGTTGTGGTAGTAGAGGAGAGTATTGTGTTGTGGTAGTAGAGGAGTGTATTGTGTTGTGGTAGTAGAGGAGTGTATTGTGTTGTGGTAGTAGTGTATTGTGTTGTGGTAGTAGAGGAGAGTATTGTGTTGGTGTTGTGGTAGTAGAGGAGTGTATTGTGTTGTGGTAGTAGAGGAGAGTATTGTGTTGTGGTAGTAGAGGAGTGTATTGTGTTGTGGTAGTAGAGGAGTGTATTGTGTTGTGGTAGTAGAGGAGAGTATTGTGTTGGTGTTGTGGTAGTAGAGGAGTGTATTGTATTGTGGTAGTAGAGGAGTGTATTGTGGTAGTAGAGGAGAGTATTGTGTTGTGGTAGTAGAGGAGAGTATTGTGTTGTGGTAGTAGTGTATTGTGTTGTGGTAGTAGAGGAGTGTATTGTGTTGTGGTAGTAGAGGAGTGTATTGTGTTGTGGTAGTAGAGGAGAGTATTGTGTTGTGGTAGTAGAGGAGTGTATTGTGTTGTGGTAGTAGAGGAGTGTGTTGTGTTGTGGTAGTAGAGGAGTGTAGTGTGTTGTGGTAGTAGAGTATTGTATTGTGATAGTAGAGGAGTGTATTGTGGTGTGGTAGTAGAGGAGAGTATTGTGTTGTGGTAGTAGAGGAGTGTATTGTGGTAGTAGAGGAGTGTGTTGTGTTGTGGTAGTAGAGGAGTGTATTGTGTTGTGGTAGTAGAGGAGTGTATTGTGTTGTGGTAGTAGAGGAGTGTATTGTGTTGTGGTAGTAGAGGAGAGTATTGTGTTGTGGTAGTAGAGGAGTGTATTGTGTTGTGGTAGTAGAGGAGAGTATTGTGTTGTGGTAGTAGAGGAGAGTATTGTGTTGTGGTAGTAGAGGAGAGTATTGTGTTGTGGTAGTAGAGGAGAGTATTGTGGTAGTAGAGGAGAGTATTGTGTTGTGGTAGTAGAGGAGAGTATTGTGGTGTGGTAGTAGAGGAGAGTATTGTGTTGTGGTAGTAGAGGAGAGTATTGTGGTGTGGTAGTAGAGGAGTGTATTGTGTTGTGGTAGTAGAGGAGTGTATTGTGTTGTGGTAGTAGAGGAGAGTATTGTGGTAGTAGAGGAGAGTATTGTGTTGTGGTAGTAGAGGAGAGTATTGTGTTGTGGTAGTAGAGGAGAGTATTGTGTTGTGGTAGTAGAGGAGAGTATTGTATTGTGGTAGTAGAGGAGTGTATTGTGTTGTGGTAGTAGAGGAGTGTATTGTGTTGTGGTAGTAGAGGAGTGTATTGTGTTGTGGTAGTAGAGGAGTGTATTGTGTTGTGGTAGTAGAGGAGTGTATTGTGTTGTGGTAGTAGAGGAGAGTATTGTGTTGTGGTAGTAGAGGAGAGTATTGTGTTGTGGTAGTAGAGGAGTGTATTGTGTTGTGGTAGTAGAGGAGTGTATTGTGTTGTGGTAGTAGAGGAGAGTATTGTGTTGTTGTAGTAGAGTGTATTGTGTTGTGATAGTAGAGGAGAGTATTGTGTTGTGGTAGTAGAGGAGTGTATTGTGTTGTGGTAGTAGAGGAGTGTATTGTGTTGTGGTAGTAGAGGAGTGTATTGTGTTGTGGTAGTAGTGTATTGTGTTGTGGTAGTAGAGGAGTGTATTGTGTTGTGGTAGTAGAGGAGTGTATTGTGTTGTGGTAGTAGTGTATTGTGTTGTGGTAGTAGAGGAGAGTATTGTGTTGTGGTAGTAGAGGAGTGTATTGTGTTGTGGTAGTAGAGGAGTGTATTGTGTTGTGGTAGTAGAGGAGAGTATTGTGTTGTGGTAGTAGAGGAGTGTATTGTGTTGTGGTAGTAGAGGAGAGTATTGTGTTGTGGTAGTAGAGGAGAGTATTGTGTTGTGGTAGTAGAGGAGAGTATTGTGTTGTGGTAGTAGAGGAGTGTATTGTGTTGTGGTAGTAGAGGAGAGTATTGTGTTGTGGTAGTAGAGGAGTGTATTGTGTTGTGGTAGTAGTGGAGTGTATTGTGTTGTGGTAGTAGAGGAGAGTATTGTGTTGTGGTAGTAGTGTATTGTGTTGTGGTAGTAGAGGAGTGTATTGTGTTGTGGTAGTAGAGGAGAGTATTGTATTGTGGTAGTAGAGTGTAGTGTGTTGTGGTAGTAGAGGAGTGTATTGTGTTGTGGTAGTAGAGGAGTGTATTGTGGTAGTAGAGGAGTGTATTGTGTTGTGGTAGTAGAGGAGTGTATTGTGGTAGTAGAGGAGAGTATTGTGTTGTGGTAGTAGAGGAGAGTATTGTGTTGTGGTAGTAGAGGAGTGTATTGTGTTGTGGTAGTAGAGGAGTGTATTGTGTTGTGGTAGTAGAGGAGAGTATTGTGTTGGTGTACTGGGCTGGTGAGAGGCAGTAGAGGTTCAGACTAGTGTTAGTTAGGCTGTGTCACTGCACTCCACACTCCTCTCTCTCTCTCACTGAAATCCTGCCTCTGGCTCTTATCTGTATTTCCATGGTTACTGTTTCCGTGTTGGTGGCGGTATTGTCATCATGTCATTGGTTCAGGAGTTGAGACTTGTTGATGTTTTTCTGTAGCTACATCCTTCTCTAGCTACTGTACCTCCTCTCCTTGAACTCATACACCTCTATTTCATGTTTATTTTCTCCATTCCTCCGTGCTCTGTTGCTCTCTCACTCCCTCTATCTCTCCCTCGCTCTCTCTCCCTCTCTTGTATTTGAGTGAGTAATTGTCTGTACTTTTTATGTTTTTGTGAGTTGTTTTTTTTTTTATCTAGAAAAGATAAGAGCGATGCAACTTCAAAGTACAGTAGGCTTCTAAGGATAAAATAATATATATATATATATATATATATATATATATATATATATATATATATATATATATATACAGTATATATAATAGTCAAGTAAGTTAAAGCTTAATCATTGTATATTTGTTTGATTTTTTGGGGTGAAGTTAAAAAAAAGCAGAACATCCAATTAATAATAAAGTTACCGGTCCTGGTCTCATGAAATACTGTCAATGATACAGGTAATTGCCAAAATAAAGGAAACACCAACATAAAGTGTCTTATTTGGATCTGCCACCTTTTTTTGTTTTGCCTGAAATGACATACCCAAATCTAACTGCCTGTAGCTCAGGACCTGAAATGACATACCCAAATCTAACTGCCTGTAGCTCAGGACCTGAAATGACATACCCAAATCTAACTGCCTGTAGCTCAGGACCTGAAATGACATACCCAAATCTAACTGCCTGTAGCTCAGGACCTGAAATGACATACCCAAATCTAACTGCCTGAAACTCAGGATCTGAAATGACATACCCAAATCTAACTGCCTGTAGCTCAGGACCTGAAGCAAGGATATGCATATTCTTGATACCATTTGAAAGGAAGCACTTTGAAGTTTGTGGAAATGTGAAATGAATGTAGGAGAATATAACACATTAGATCTGGTAAAATATCTATCTTTGAAATGCAAGAGAAAGTCCATAATGTATTATTCCAGCCCAGGTGCAATTTAGATGTTGGCCACTAGATGGCCCCAGTGTATGTGCAACGTTTTAGACTGATCCAATGAACAATTGTATTTCTGTTCAAATTGTTGTATGAAGACTGCCCAAATGTGCCTAATTGGTTTATTAATAACTTTTCAAATAACTCTCCTCAAACAATAGCATGGTATTCTTTCACTGTAACAGCTACTGTAAATTGGACAGTGCATTTAGATTAACAAGAATTTAAGCTTTCTGCCAATATCAGATTGTCTATGTCCTGGGAAATGTTCTTGTTACTTAGAACCTCATGCCAATTGCATTAGCCTACGTTAGCTCAACCGTCCCGTGGGGGACACACCGATCCTGTAGAGGTTATTAAACGGTAGGTAGCATAACCATAACCACATGTAGCATATGGATTTGTATTAGTATACACATCAAAAGTCCCAATGCAAAGTCACAACTCTTTTCTATTTTTCGAGTTGTTACATAAAATCGATTAGAATCCCCAAGATTCTAATTGGGGGGTGTGATGTTAAATGGAGGAGCTGGCAAGCCAGCCTAGTCCCTATGATGTAAACTCCAACAAAAATAAACTTCAAATTAAACTAAATCGTTTATACTCATTACTACTGGTTTCAATGTAATTTTCATCCAACTTATAAGCATATACTTTGAATTTTTGTGTTACAAATCAGCTTGCAAGGTTGCTAGCCAACTAGCCTGCTAACATTAGCCCTACTAGCCTGCTAACGTTAGCCCTACTAGCCTGCTAACATTAGCCCTACTAGCCTGCTAACGTTAGCCCTACCAGCATGCTATCATTACGTTAGCACTGCATGAGTCAGCCAGTTGCTATCAACACCTAGCTTACAGCTACATTAAAGTAAACCAAAGTTTTGGAAAAACATAACGGCATCTAACAAGTTATCAAATAACGTTACTGGTATATGCAGTTATCTTATGCAGCAAGCCAGCCAGCTAAAGTTAAATCACTATTTGATTTTAGCTCAAAGTTTAGAAGAAAAAAAATACAATTAAACATAAAGTTATAATGGTTTTTATTTTATTTGTGTTTGTTTTGTAGTCAAAGATAATAGTTTCAGTATCGTTTTAGATTTTCAAATATTTTTCATTGTCATTTTTATTTCAGTTTCCAATTTTAGTTTCATTTTTTGTTTACTTTAATAACCTTTATGGACTGTACACTGATTTAGTCATTATTTTAGCTGACAAGGAGAATATCAGTAACATAATTGAGTAACAACTCAGATTCCCTCTCTGTTCTCACTTCCCCTCAGGCATTACCGTACATGCTAACTAGACTGGGCACGCGGGTGCGTCAATGTGTTCACCACCGCGTGCATGTTCATTTTGTCCATCCACACCAGACGCGATCAGGACACGCAGGTTGAAATATCAAAACCAACTCTGAACCAACTACATTAATAATATGGGGACAGGTCAAAACACATGAAACATTCATGGCCATTTAGCTAGCTAGCTTGTAGTTTCTAGCTAATTTGTTCTGGGATATAAACATTGGATTGTTATTTCACCTGAAAGTCTTTTTTTCTGGATATTTGTAGAATTTTGACCCCATTTTTGAGTCACACAAAATCGTGTGTTCTCTACTCCGATAATTAATCCAAAGATAAAAGGGGACACCTAGTTAGTTTCTAGTAAAAAAAAAATCTCTCTTCCTTTAGTCTTCTTCTTCTTCTGTGGACTTTATATGGCGGTTGGCAACCAACTTTAAGGTGCATTACCACCACCAACTGGACTGGAGTGTGGACCTCAGTTCATCTTTTAATCACCCACGTAGGTATGTGCTCCTAAAAACCAATGAGGAGATTGGAGAGGCGGGACTTGCAGGGCGTGACGCGTCAAAAAAAGTACCTGTTCTATTTTAGCATCAGATAACGCAGATGCTCGTTGACGCGCGCGAGCAGTATGGATGAAATGATTGAGTGACATGTAATTGTACATTTATTTTGCAATGTTGGCGCACGTAACACGAGCGGATTGGTCAACATGTTAGACGACCTGCCCTAACATTTCTAAATCATTCTGACGTGTTTTCATATGTTCTGTTGTTCAAGCAGGAACCTAGATTCAAAACTAAAACTATATAAGGAAAAATACCTCTCAATTCCAGCGTTAAACAAACATGTACTACTATTATTGTCTGTTATTGAGTGGATTGGCAACCTGATACTGTAGCATTTTGGGAAATGTAAATGTAATTTTGTTCCACGTTAACCTCAGTAGCAAAACAAGGGTCTGTTTGTTAGGTCGGGTGGCGACACTGCCTGCAACCCAAACTGCACCATGTTCCCTATGTAGCGGACTACTTTTGACCAAGGCCCATAGACTCTGGTCAAAAGGTAGTGCAATACGGTGCCATTTGGGACGTAGTCAGTGACCTTTCTGCCTTCATGCTCATGGGCCACCGCCCCGTTGGTTGCTTTAGTGAGATCATATTGTTCGGCTTGTCATAATTGGCTCTTGTTGAGGAGATGTTGACCGTCTTTAGCGACACAGTGGCGGTGGGCAGTCATTTTGCTGGCTGGTCTTGTGAGACTCCAGACCCAAACCAGACGTTTAGACAACCTCTGACCTATAATTCTACTTGGTCACCATCCCGGATCCGGGAGCATCCTCATCAGTAAAAAAGCTGACTAGCATAGCCTAGCATAGCGCCACAAGTAAATACTAGCATCTAAATATCATTAAATCACAAGTCCAAGACACCAGATGAAAGATACACATCTTGTGAATCCAGCCATCATTTCCGATTTTTATAATGTTTTACAGCGAAAACACAATATGTATTTCTATTAGCTAACCACAATAGCAAAAGACTCAACCGCATATTTTCACCATTTTTTTACCGCATAGGTAGCTATCACAAATTCGACCAAATAAAGATATAATTAGTCACTAACCAAGAAACAACTTCATCAGATGACAGTCTTATAACATGTTATACAATAAATCTATGTTTTGTTCGAAAAATGTGCATATTTCAGGTATAAATCATAGTTTTACATTGCAGCTACAATCACAAATATCACCAAAGCAGCTAGAATAACTACAGAGAGCAACGTGAAATACATAAATACTCATCATAAAACATTTATGAAAAATACATGGTGTACAGCAAATGAAAGACAAACATCTTGTGAATCCAGCCAATATTTCAGATTTTTTAAGTGTTTTACAGCGAAAACACAATATAGCATTATATTAGCTTACTACAATAGCCAACCACACAACCGCATTCATTCACCGCAAAGGTAGCGATCGCAAAAAAACAGCAAAAGATATAAAACTATTCACTAACCTTGACAAACTTCATCAGATGACAGTCCTATAATATCATGTTACACAATACATATATGTTTTGTTCGAAAATGTGCATATTTAGCGGTACAAATCGTGGTTTTACAATGTGAATACGTAGTCAAAATGCACAAAATTGTCCGGAGAAATCTTGGACAGTCACCTAATCTAATCAAATAACTCATCATAAACTTGACTAAAAAATACATGTTGGACAGCAAATGAAAGATACACTAGTTTTTAATGCAACCGCTGTGTTAGATTTTTAAAAATAACTTTAGTACGACATACAGCTTACGTTATAGCGAGACAGCGCCCAAAATAAGGGCGGAAAATATGACTAAACATTTTCAACAGAAATACGAAATAACATCATAAATGGTTCCTACTTTTGATGAGCTTCCATCAGAATGTTGTACAAGGAGTCCTTTGTCCAGAATAATCGTTGTTTGGTTGTAGAATGTCCTCTTCTCCTGTCGAATTAGCAGCCAAAGCTAGCCATGTGGCGCAAACGTGCCCAACTTCACATAACGCAAAGAAAAGAACATTCCGAAAATCGCAATAAACGTTCAATAAACTGATATAACTCGGTTTTAAATAACTACTTTATGATGTTTTTATCACATTTATCAAATAAAATCAGAGCCAGATATCTAACGTCTATACCGAAAGCTTTTCAGAACGCAATCTGGGGTTCCTTCTCGCGCCTTCCAAGACAATGAAAATTCCTGACACGTCATTCCAAAAGCTCTTGTTCGGCCTCAGATCAAGCTAGACACCCCATTCCACCTCTCACTGCCTGTTGACATCTATTGGAAGGCGTATGCAGTGCATGTAGATCCATAGATTTCAGGCAAATTAATAGGAAGGCCCTGGAACAGAGCCTCGATTTCAGATTTTTCACTTCCTATCAGGAAGTTTGCTGCAAAATGAGTTCTGTTTTACTCACAGATATAATTCAAACGGTTTTAGAAATTAGAGAGTGTTTTCTATCCAATAGTAATAATAATATGCATATTGTACGAGCAAGAATTGAGTACGAGGCAGTTTAATTTGGGCACGATTTTTTACAAAGTGAAAATAGCGCCCCCCTATTGACAAAAGGTTTTAAGCCAGAGAAAGAAGATGTTTCTGCCGGACAGAAGCCTTTGTAATGATTTAAGTCGACTGGAATTCCCTCCATTCACAAGTCCAGTCTAATGTTATTATAATCATGTCTGTCCTAATAGAACCGCCACAGGAGTGACACCCAGGTGAACAACCGGAAGGTCACAGTGCTCATCGATGGAGAGTAAGTTCATGAGATCTACTATTGGTTTCTAACAGTACATAATGAACACAACTCATAATGGTACACTGGTTGTGTTTGTTCAGATTGTTTGCCCCTTCCTGCTCCCTGTCCCCACCCTGCTCTCTCCACCGTCCTCCACCCAAATCCTTTTCCACAGCAAATGTGTGAGTGCCTCGGGCAGGGACAGTTGGGCAACATGCCCTCTTTTCAGGAGGCACAACAGGAAGCAGCTGCGGGCAACAGGAAGTTCTTGTTTTCTTCCTGTTGATCTTTCTCCTGGCTTACAGACAGTCACAGACAGGAGTTGAAAGGAAAATAGGTCGTACACAGATTTGACCCCTCCATACATTTTCTTCCTCATCCCAAAAAATAGAGCGAGGATGTCTACTGTCTTGAAAAAGTTGAAACTTGAAATACTCTTCTTTCCTACCCCTCTTTCTCTCTCTCCCTCCCTCCCCCACCCCACCCACTATCTCACTCTCTCTCTCTCTCTCTAGACTACGGAGTGAAAAATGGATGGATGTTCATGTGGGTGACATCATCAAACTTGGAAACAACCAGTTTGTTACGGTGAGAACAGAACACTGAACCAACCTTCCTGTGTGTTCATTACAACATACCGTTTCAGGTCTCTTTGGTCGTCTGTTTCAGCTGATTCTGGCATAAGAGACCATCGTGATAGACTGGGTGTGAAACAGGTGCCTATATTCAGTGTCTTTAATATTCAGTGTCTTTCAGTGAATCTGACTATGTGAATCTCTCCCTCTGTGATTTCAGGCAGACCTGCTGCTGCTCTCTAGTAGTGAACCTCTCAACTTGGTCTACATAGAGACTGCTGAACTGGACGGGTCAGTGTGCGTGTCTGTGTGTCGGTTTGTTTGTTCATCTACTGTACAAAGCCTGTGTCTATTTCATACTCATGCCTCTCCTGCTCCTATCGTCCTCTCCTCCTCTTCTCCTCCTCCTCTCATCCTCCTCCTCTCCTCTTCCTATCTTCCTCCTTGTCTCCTCCTCTCCTCCTATCGTCCTCTCCTCCTCTTCTCCTCCTCCTCTCATCCTCCTCCTCTCCTCTTCCTATCTTCCTCCTTGTCTCCTCCTCTCCTCCTCCTCTCCTTCAGCAAGTGAAATTAGGAGGCTACAGATTGCACAGAACAAAGCAGCAAGGATTGTTTTAAGGTGGAGATATGGTTCTTCTATTGTAGTCATGCACAATGCTCTTGGTTGGTCATCAATCAACAAGATAATAAAAATAAAAAAATGCTTATTTTATTTCATAATATACACCATTTAAAACGGCCAAACTCTATTCACAACGGTATTCAGTTGGTAAGAGACAGATGTTCAGTAAATCCTAGTGTAACGTGTGTCGTGGGATGAAGAAGGAGACCAAGGTGCAGCGTGGTAGGAGTTCATGATTTTTAATAAACTGAACACCGCAACAAAATAACAAAGTAGAAAAAACAAAGCGCACAGTTCTGTCAGGCAACAAAAACAGCTAAACAGAAAATAACTCCCCACAAAACCCAAACGGAAAATGACAACCTATATATGATCCACCAATCAGAGACAACGATAACACAGCTGCCTCTGATTGGGAACCATACTCAGCCAAAAACACAAAGAAATAGAAAACATAGATTCTCCCACCCGAGTCACACCCTGACCTAACCAAACATAGAGAATAAATAAGGATCTCTATGGTCAGGGCGTGACACCTAGGAATAGATTGTCCACCATCTATGTGTTATCCAGACAGAAAAGAGAAATAGGCTAAGTAAAATGTTGATTCAGAGCAATAAAGAAATTAAATAATTTATCTGAGCGAACCAAAAACCTTTCAATAAATAAATTCAAACAGTACTTTAGAACCGTTTAAAAATTATAAATTGGAAGGTTGTGTTGGACTAATTGTAGATAAAGGAATCAATCTATAAGTATTTATCTGGTCAATATGCCAGTGTATTATGTCTGTTTGTAACAGGGTGTTATATGTGAAAATGTGATTGTATTATAAATTGTATTTTAATGTTTAAAGAACTCTTGCAAGATTAGTCCAAATGAGGACTAAAAGAGATCCTAATGAAATCAAATCTCCTCCTCCTCCTCTCAGTGAGACTAATTTGAAAGTGAAGCAAGCTGTGACGGTCACAGGAGACATGGGGGACAACATCCATAACCTGGCTTCCTTCAGTGGTGAGTCTCCCACAGGGAAGTGGTTAGCCACTACATAGTTATAATAAAGGCATACAGCTAATTGCCAGTTGAAAACATATATAGTTATGAACAACTAACCCGCACACTGACTTGGTACCGGTACCCCCTGTATATAGCCTTGTTATTGTTATTCTTATTGTGTTACTTTTTATTATTACTTTTTATTTTAGTCTACTTGAATTTTCTTAACTCTTCTTGAACTGCACTGTTGGTTAAGGGCTTGTAAGTAAGCGGATACACTTGTTGTATTTGGCGCATGTGAGAAATAAAGTTTCATTTGAACTAGCTTGTAGATTAGGAAGTTTAATCCTTATGATGACCCACTCTCCTCTCCTACCTGACGAACCTTGTGTCTCCTTCCTACTCTCTGAAGGCGAGGTGAGCTGTGAGCCCCCCAACAACCGCCTAGACCGTTTCACAGGAACTCTGACTAATGCCGGTCAGAAATACTCTCTGGACAATGACAAGATCCTGCTGAGGGGCTGCACCCTCAGGAACACAGAGTGGTGTTTTGGACTGGTGCTGTTCGGAGGTGAGAGGGTAAAGGTCAGGACTGGTGCCTTTCAGAGGTGAGAGGGTAAAGGTCAAGACTGGTGCCCTTCAGAGGTGAGAGGGTAGAGGTCAGGACTGATGCTCTTCAGAGGTCAGAGGGTAGAGGTCAGGACTGGTGCCCTTCAGAGGTGAGAGGGTAGAGGTCAGCACTGGTGCCCTTCAGAGGTGAGAGGGTAAAGGTCAGGACTGGTGCCGTTCAGAGGTGAGAGGGTAAAGGTCAGGACTGGTGTTGTTCAGAGGTGAGAGGGTAAATGTCAGGACTGGTGCCGTTCAGAGGTGAGAGGGTAAAGGTCAGGACTGGTGCCGTTCAGAGGTGAGAGGGTAAAGGTCAGGACTGGTGCTGTTCGGAGGTGAGAGGGTAAAGGTCAGGACTGGTGCCGTTCAGAGGTGAGAGGGTAAAGGTCAGGACTGGTGTTGTTCAGAGATGAGAGGGTAAAGGTCAGGACTGGTGCCGTTCGGAGGTGAGAGGGTAAAGGTCAGGACTGATGCTGTTCGGAGGTGAGAGGGTAAAGGTCAGGACTGGTGCTGTTCAGAAGTGAGAGGGTAGAGGTCAGGACTGGTGCTGTTCGGAGGTAAAAGGTCAAAGGTAAGAGGTCAGGATGGTGCTGGTTCACAGGTCAGTTAGACTCAGCACGCCCTCTGCTGGCCAGTATAAACCTCAACTGCGAATACCTAACCCTGACTGACCAAATCTAAATATTTATTCTGTTATAATCTTCGTGATTAGAAACTCTTCAAAAGGAAAGGAAATGAGGAAATGGAAATGATCTCTAAATTGTCACATGTAGCCACTTAAATACTAACCCTGTGATCCTTTTGTGGTCCAGGTCCAGAGACTAAGCTGATGCAGAACTGTGGGAAGACCACTTTCAAGAGGACCAGCATCGACCGCCTGATGAACGTGCTCGTCCTCTGTGTGAGTCCAGCAGTAATATGTCCTGTACTTACAGATCCATGTACTCACTTAAACACGGACTGTACTACTTACAGATCCATGTACTCACTTAAACACGGACTGTACTACTTACAGATCCATGTACTCACTTAAACACGGACTCATATGAATTAGCTTATGCAGTACCAGTTTTCCATGTTTATATCAAACATGTCACATGTTCATGTATCTGTACCCATCTGTTGACCTATGTACCCTCTCTGCCAGTAGATCTTTGGCTTCCTGGCGTTCATGTGCACCATCCTGGCCATCGGCAACAGGATCTGGGAGCAGCTCTGGGGGTCAGAGTTCACGGCCTTCCTGCCCAGACAGGGGGGAGTTGATGCCCCCTTCTCCGGCTTCCTCACCTTCTGGTCCTACGTCATAATCCTCAACACCGTCGTACCCATCTCCCTCTACGTCAGGTCTGTCTCACTGTTCATTAGGTCTGTCTGTCTGTCTCACTGTTCATCAGGTCTGTCTGTCTGTCTCACTGTTCATCAGGTCTGTCTGTCTGTCTCACTGTTCATCAGGTCTGTCTGTCTCACTGTTCATCAGATCTGTCAGGTGTGTGTGTGTGTGTGTGTGTGTGTGTGTGTGTGTGTGTGTGTGTGTGTGTGTGTGTGTGTGTGTGTGTGTGTGTGTGTGTGTGTGTGTGTGTGTGTGTGTGTGTGTGTGTGTGAGTGCATCTGTTTTGCTGTGTAATTGCTTATTGGATTTATGCCTAATTGAGATACCTCGCAGATACATGTCTGTTAAGGTTATGTAAAATGCCATTATCCCTGTGTGTGTGTTGCAGTGTGGAGGTCATCCGCCTGGGGAACAGTTTCTACATCGACTGGGACAGGAAGATGTACCATGCCCATAGTGACACCCCGGCTAAGGCCCGGACCACCACGCTGAACGAGGAGCTGGGTCAGATCAAATACATCTTCTCGGACAAGACCGGAACACTCACTCAGAACATCATGACATTCAATAAGTGTTCCATCAACGGGAAGTGCTACGGTGAGGTTCAGATGGTACATAGGAAGGGCTACGGTGAGGTTCAGATGGTACATAGGAAGAGCTACGGTGAGGTTCAGATGGTACAGAGGAAGAGCTACGGTGAGGTTCAGATGGTACATAGGAAGAGCTACGGTGAGGTTCAGATGGTACAGAGGAAGTGCTACGGTGAGGTTCAGATGGTACATAGGAAGAGCTACGGTGAGGTTCAGATGGTACATAGGAAGAGCTACGGTGAGGTTCAGATGGTACATAAGGAGAGCTACGGTGAGGTTCAGATGGTACATAGGGAGAGCTACGGTGAGGTTCAGATGGTACATAGGAAGAGCTACGGTGAGGTTCAGATGGTACATAGGGAGAGCTACGGTGAGGTTCAGATGGTACATAGGGAGAGCTACGGTGAGGTTCAGATGGTACATAGGAAGAGCTACGGTGAGGTTCAGATGGTACATAGGGAGAGCTACGGTGAGGTTCAGATGGTACATAAGGAGAGCTACGGTGAGGTTCAGATGGTACATAGGAAGTGCTACGGTGAGGTTCAGATGGTACATAGGGAGAGCTACGGTGAGGTTCAGATGGGTCCTAGGAAGAGCTACGGTGAGGTTCAGATGGTACATATGAAAAGCTACGGTGAGGTTCAGATGGTACATAGGAAAAGCTACGGTGAGGTTCAGATGGTAACTAGGAAGGGCTACGGTGAGGTTCAGATGGTAACTAGGAAGTGCTACGGTGAGGTTCAGATGGTAACTAGGAAGGGCTACGGTGAGGTTCAGATGGTACATAGGAAAAGCTACGGTGAGGTACAGATGGTACATAGGAAGAGCTACGGTGAGGTTCAGATGGTACATAGGAAAAGCTACGGTGAGGTTCAGATGGTACGTAGGAAAAGCTACGGTGAGGTTCAGATGGTACGTAGGAAAAGCTACGGTGAGGTTCAGATGGTACGTAGGAAAAGCTACGGTGAGGTTCAGATGGTACGTAGGAAAAGCTACGGTGAGGTTCAGATGGTACATAGGGAGAGCTACGGTGAGGTACATAGGGAGAGCTACGGTGAGGTTCAGATGGTACATAGGGAGAGCTACGGTGAGGTACAGATGGTACATAGGAAGAGCTACGGTGAGGTTCAGATGGTAACTAGGAAGGGCTACGGTGAGGTTCAGATGGTAACTAGGAAGGGCTACGGTGAGGTTCAGATGGTAACTAGGAAGGGCTACGGTGAGGTTCAGATGGTAACTAGGAAGGGCTACGGTGAGGTTCAGATGGTAACTAGGAAGGGCTACGGTGAGGTTCAGATGGTACATAGGAAGAGCTACGGTGAGGTTCAGATGGTACGTAGGAAGAGCTACGGTGAGGTACAGATGGTACATAGGAAGAGCTACGGTGAGGTACAGATGGTACATAGGAAGTGCTACGGTGAGGTTCAGATGGTACATAGGGAGAGCTACGGTGAGGTTCAGATGGTACATAGGAAGTGCTACGGTGAGGTTCAGATGGTACATATGAAAAGCTACGGTGAGGTTCAGATGGTACATAGGAAAAGCTACGGTGAGGTTCAGATGGTACATAGGAAGAGCTACGGTGAGGTTCAGATGGTACATAGGAAGAGCTACGGTGAGGTTCAGATGGTACATAGGAAGAGCTACGGTGAGGTTCAGATGGTACATAGGGAGAGCTACGGTGAGGTTCAGATGGTACATAGGAAGAGCTACGGTGAGGTTCAGATGGTACATAGGGAGAGCTACGGTGAGGTTCAGATGGTACATAGGGAGAGCTACGGTGAGGTACAGATGGTACATAGGGAGAGCTACGGTGAGGTACAGATGGTACATAGGAAAAGCTACGGTGAGGTTCAGATGGTACGTAGAAAGAGCTACGGTGAGGTACAGATGGTACATAGGAAGTGCTACGGTGAGGTTCAGATGGTACATAGGGAGAGCTACGGTGAGGTTCAGATGGTACATAGGAAGTGCTACGGTGAGGTTCAGATGGTACATAGGAAAAGCTACGGTGAGGTTCAGATGGTACATAGGAAAAGCTACGGTGAGGTTCAGATGGTACATAGGAAAAGCTACGGTGAGGTTCAGATGGTACATAGGAAAAGCTACGGTGAGGTTCAGATGAAACATAGGGAGAGCTACGGTGAGGTTCAGATGGTACATAGGAAGAGCTACGGTGAGGTTCAGATGGGTCCTAGGAAGAGCTACGGTGAGGTTCAGATGGGTCCTAGGAAGAGCTACGGTGAGGTTCAGATGGTACATATGAAAAGCTACGGTGAGGTTCAGATGGTACATAGGAAAAGCTACGGTGAGGTTCAGATGGTACATAGGAAGAGCTACGGTGAGGTTCAGATGGTACATAGGAAGAGCTACGGTGAGGTTCAGATGGTACATAGGAAGAGCTACGGTGAGGTTCAGATGGTACATAGGGAGAGCTACGGTGAGGTTCAGATGGTACATAGGGAGAGCTACGGTGAGGTTCAGATGGTACATAGGAAGAGCTACGGTGAGGTTCAGATGGTACATAGGGAGAGCTACGGTGAGGTTCAGATGGTACATAGGGAGAGCTACGGTGAGGTTCAGATGGTACATAGGGAGAGCTACGGTGAGGTACAGATGGTACATAGGAAGAGCTACGGTGAGGTACAGATGGTACATAGGGAGAGCTACGGTGAGGTACAGATGGTACATAGGAAAAGCTACGGTGAGGTTCAGATGGTACAGAGGAAGAGCTACGGTGAGGTTCAGATGGTACATAGGAAAAGCTACGGTGAGGTACAGATGGTACATAGGAAGAGCTACGGTGAGGTTCAGATGGTACATAGGAAGAGCTACGGTGAGGTTCAGATGGTACGTAGGAAGAGCTACGGTGAGGTACAGATGGTACATAGGAAGAGCTACGGTGAGGTTCAGATGGTACATAGGAAGAGCTACGGTGAGGTTCAGATGGTTCCTAGGGAGAGCTACGGTGAGGTTCAGATGGTTCCTAGGGAGAGCTACGGTGAGGTTCAGATGGTACATAGGAAGAGCTACGGTGAGGTTCAGATGGTACATAGGAAAAGCTACGGTGAGGTTCAGATGGTACATAGGAAAAGCTACGGTGAGGTTCAGATGGTACATAGGAAGAGCTACGGTGAGGTTCAGATGGTACATAAGGAGAGCTACGGTGAGGTTCAGATGGTACATAGGGAGAGCTACGGTGAGGTTCAGATGGTACATATGAAAAGCTACGGTGAGGTTCAGATGGTACATAGGAAAAGCTACGGTGAGGTACAGATGGTACATAGGAAAAGCTACGGTGAGGTTCAGATGGTACGTAGGAAGAGCTACGGTGAGGTTCAGATGGTACGTAGGAAGAGCTACGGTGAGGTACAGATGGTACATAGGGAGAGCTACGGTGAGGTTCAGATGGTACATAGGAAGAGCTACGGTGAGGTTCAGATGGTACATAGGAAAAGCTACGGTGAGGTTCAGATGGTACATAGGGAGAGCTACGGTGAGGTACAGATGGTACATAGGAAGAGCTACGGTGAGGTTCAGATGGTACATAGGGAGAGCTACGGTGAGGTTCAGATGGTACGTAGGGAGAGCTACGGTGAGGTACAGATGGTACATAGGAAGAGCTACGGTGAGGTTCAGATGGTACATAGGAAAAGCTACGGTGAGGTTCAGATGGTACATAGGGAGAGCTACGGTGAGGTACAGATGGTACATAGGAAGAGCTACGGTGAGGTTCAGATGGTACATAGGGAGAGCTACGGTGAGGTACAGATGGTACATCGGCAGGCACACACACACACACACACCATCAATGACCCAAGAACAGCTCAGTTTTTTATTTTACCTTTATTTAACTAGGCAAGTCAGTTAAGAACAAATTCTTATTTACAATGACGGCCTGGGAACAGTGGGTTAACTGCCTTGTTCAGGGGCGGAACGACAGATTTTCACCTTGTCAGCTCTGGGATTCAATCCAGCAACCTTTCGGTTACTAGTCCAACGCTCTAACATTTACATTTACATTACACTAACTACTAGGCTACGCTGCCGCCCTCTAACCACTACCATTGTGACACTGAGTTGTCATAATGCTGCATCAAATGTACATTATCCCCGGGGCGTTGGCAGACACAATGTAAGTAACTTAATTTATGTCCCCTTAAATGCCCTGAATACCTTTGTTAATCCTACAGCTATTGTATGCAGTAATCATGAGCCTATGACCTAGAGTTACACTGTTAGCACTGAGGCAGTGTGTACTTGTAGGAAGACCACTTTGTGCAGCTCACCCTGCACTATCAGCTCCAATATAAATAACATGAGCAAGTCTACATCTGATAAGTTTCCCAGTAAAGCATTAAAAACAATCAAGCAACCCAGAAAAGTGCTAAAAATAGCCCATATTGACGTCTGCAGCCTGAGAAACAAGGTCCATGAAGTCAATAACTTGCTTGTAACAGATGACATTTGTATTCTGACTATCTCTGAAACTCACTTAGATAATACCTTTGATGATACAGTGGTCGCAATACATGGTTATAACATTTACCGAAGAGACAGAAATGCCAACGGCGGTGTTGTGGTCTATATAAAGCACCACATTCCTGTAAAGCTTAGAGAAGATCTCATGTTAAATACTGTTGAAGTAATATGGCTACAGATTCATCTGCCTCACCTAAAGCCCATTCTTGTGGAAAGCTGCTATAGACCACTAACAGTGCTGTAATGGATTTCCTCTTCGTCTGAGGAGGAGTAGCAAGGATCGGAACAATGTGCAGCGTGGTAATTGTCCATAATGAGATATTTAATAACTCAACAGAACACTGAACAAAATAACAAAAGTACAAACAAACAACCGAAACAGTCCCGTATGGTACTAACACAGGAAACAATCACCCACAAAACACAATAGAAAACAGGCTACCTAAATATGGCTCCCAATCAGAGACAATGACTGACACCTGCCTCTGATTGAGAACCATACTAGGCCAAACACATAGAAATAGAACAATAGAACAAAACATAGAAAAACAACATAGAATGCCCACCCCAACTCACGCCCTGACCAAACTAAAATAAAGACATAAAAAAGGAACTAAGGTCAGAACGTGACAAGTGCTAACAGTCAGGATCTGGATAACATGTGTGAAAAGCTTGATAATGTATGTGATATTAACAGAGAAGTATATTTTCTGGGTGATTTAAATATTGACTGGCTCTCATCAAGCTTTCCACTCAAGAAAAAACGTCAAACTGTAACCAATGCCTGCAACAGCACAGGAATGAAATCATCAACATGTATTGATCACATCTTTACTAATGCTGCCGAAATTTGCTTTAAAGCAGGATCCAAATCCATAGGATGTAGTGATCACAATATAGTATCCATATCTATGAAAACCAAAGATCCAAAGGCTGGGCCTAATATAGTGTATAAGAGGTCATACATAAAGTTTTGTAGTGATTCCTATGTTGATGATGTAAATAATATTTGCTGGTCTGTGGTGTGTAATGAGGAGCAACCAGACGCTGCACTTGACACATTTATGCAATTGCTTATTCCAGTTACTAATAAGCATGAACCCATTAATTAACTTCTCCGGGATCGGTGCCCCTTCCATGGGACTTTAAGCTTTGTATTTGGGACAAATCATTCACTACACCCCTAAACCTCAACTACATCTCGTAATGAATCATGTGGAAATTGAGCAAGTTGAGGTGACAAAACTGCTTGGAGTAACCCAGGATTGTAAACTGTCATGGCCGAAACATATTGATATAACAGTATAATAAAGCACTGCTCTACCTTCTTAACAACACTATCAACAAGGCAGGTCCTACAGGCTCTAGTTTTGTCACACCTGGACTACTGTTCAGTAGTCTGGTCAGGTGCCATAAAGAGGGACTTGGGAAAATTGCAGTTGGCTCAGAACAGGGCAGCACAGCTGGCCCTTAAAAATACACAGAGAGCTAAGATTAATGACATGCATGTCAATCTCTTATGGCTCAAAGTGAAAGAGAGATTGACTTCATCACTACTTGTTTTTGTAAGAGGTGTTGACAAGCTGAATATACCGAGCTGTCTGCTTAAAATACTAGCATACGGACACCCATGCATACCCCATAAGACATGCCACCAGAGGTCTCTTCACTGTCCCTAAGTCCAGAACAGACTATGTGAGGCACACAGTACTACATAGAGCCATGACTACATGGAACTCTATTCCACATCAGGTAACTGATGCAAGCAGTAGAATCAGATTTAAAAAACAGATAAAAATACACCTTATGGAACAGCGGGGACTGTGAAGCAACACAAACATAGGCACAGACATGCATACACACACATGATAACATACGTACTATACACACACGTACACATGGATTTTGTGTTGTGAATTCTGTAATGAATGTATTGTAATGTTTTTCAAATTTTGCCGGACCCCAGGAAGCGTAGCTGTTGCCTTGGCAGCAGCTAATGGTGATCTGTAATAAATACAAATACATATACATTAACTCATCCAATATCCATCTTCTTTTCCAGGGGAAGTATTTGGCTACACTGGCCAGAGACAGGAGATCAACGAGGTGAGTATTAGATTTATGAGTACTTACTGCTAGTATTTACTGCTAGTACTTACTGCTAGTATTTACTGCTAGTACTTACTGCTAGTACTTACTGCTAGTACTTACTGCTAGTACTTACTGCTAGTATTTACTGCTAGTACTTACTGCTAGTATTTACTGCTAGTACTTACTGCTAGTACTTACTGCTAGTACTTACTGCTAGTATTTACTGCTAGTACTTACTGCTAGTATTTACTGCTAGTACTTACTGCTAGTACTTACTGCTAGTACTTACTGCTAGTACTTACTGCTAGTATTTACTGCTAGTACTTACTGCTAGTATTTACTGCTAGTACTTACTGCTAGTATTTACTGCTAGTACTTACTGCTAGTATTTACTGCTAGTACTTACTGCTAGTATTTACTGCTAGTACTTACTGCTAGTATTTACTGCTAGTACTTACTGCTAGTACTTACTGCTAGTACTTACTGCTAGTATTTACTGCTAGTACTTACTGCTAGTATTTACTGCTAGTACTTACTGCTAGTATTTACTGCTAGTACTTACTGCTAGTATTTACTGCTAGTACTTACTGCTAGTACTTACTGCTAGTACTTACTGCTAGTACTTACTGCTAGTATTTACTGCTAGTACTTACTGCTAGTATTTACTGCTAGTACTTACTGCTAGTATTTACTGCTAGTACTTACTGCTAGTATTTACTGCTAGTACTTACTGCTAGTATTTACTGCTAGTACTTACTGCTAGTACTTACTGCTAGTACTTACTGCTAGTATTTACTGCTAGTACTTACTGCTAGTATTTACTGCTAGTACTTACTGCTAGTATTTACTGCTAGTACTTACTGCTAGTATTTACTGCTAGTACTTACTGCTAGTATTTACTGCTAGTACTTACTGCTAGTACTTACTGCTAGTACTTACTGCTAGTACTTACTGCTAGTATTTACTGCTAGTACTTACTGCTAGTACTTACTGCTAGTACTTACTGCGAGTCAAGAACATGAGTAGCACAAGGCTCTCTCTTTCTCTCTACCCCCATTCTCCCCCAGCACACAGAAACAGTGGACTGGTCGTTCAACCCTTTGGCTGATCATCACTTCTCGTTCCATGATCACTCCCTGGTGGAGGCTTTGAAGCTGGAGAGTCCTGAAGTCCAGTCCTTCTTCAGACTATTGGCCCTCTGTCACACTGTTATGGCTGAGGAGAAGATAGAGGGTGAGGAGCGAGAGGAGAGGGGAGAGAGAGAGACAGAGAGACAGAGAGAGGGAGAGAGAGTTTGTGATAGTGGGAAGCATTTGTTTGTTAATGAAGCAATTTTGAGATGTTGAGATTGTGTGTGTCTGAAAGGGAAGACTGTGTGTTTATCCATATTCATGTATGTATGCAACAAAAAGAGCGGGAGGGGGAGAGAGAGAAAGAGAGAGAGATAGGCGGTGACTGTGGAAGTGTATAGGGGATGTTGTTCCCACTGTGACTATTGAAACCTACCCAAACCAGAAAACGTGGATAGGTGTCAGCATTCGTGCAAAACTGAAAGCGCAAACCACTGCATTCAACCATGGCAAGGTGACTGGGAATATGGTCAAATACAAACAGTGTAATTATTCCCTCCGTAAGGCAATCAAACAGGCAAAACATCAGTTCAGAGACAAAGTGGAGTCACTATTAAAAGGCTCAGACACGAGACGTATGTGGCAGGGTCTACAGACAATCACAGACTACAAAGGTAAAACCAGCCACGTCTCAGACACCGACGTCTTGCTCCCGAACAAGCTAAACACCTTCTTCGCCTGCTTTGAGGATAACACAGTACCACTGACGCGGTCCGCTTCCAAGGACTGTGGGCTCACTTTCTCCGTGGCCAACACGAGTAAGACATTTAAATGTGTTAACCCTCGCAAGGCTGCCAGTCCAGATGGTATCCCTAGCCGCGTCCTCAGAGAATGCGCAGACCAGCTGGATGGAATGTTTACAGACATATTCAATCTCTCTTTATCTCAGTCTGCTGTCCACACTTGCTTCAAGATGTCCACCATTGTTCCTGTAACCAAGAAAGCAAAGGTAACTGAACGAAATGACTATCGCCCTATAGCACTCACAACTGTCATCATGAAGTGCTTTGAGAGGCTAGTTAAGGATCATA
>NC_052307.1:4817687-4872687 GCF_016432855.1 Salvelinus namaycush
ATCCCAGGTTGATAACATCCCAGGTTGATAACATCCCAGGTTGATAACATCCCATCCCAGGTTGATAACATCCCAGGTTGATAACATCCCATCCCAGGTTGATAACATCCCAGGTTGATAACATCCCGTCCCAGGTTGATAACATCCCATCCCAGGTTGATAATATCCCAGGTTGATATCATCCCATCCCAGGTTGATAACATCCCAGGTTGATAACATCCCATCCAAGGTTGATAACATCCCAGGTTGATAAAATCCCATCCCAGGTTGATAACATCCCATGTTGATAACATCCCATCCCAGGTTGATAACATCCCATCCCAGGTTGATAACATCCCAGGTTGATAACATCCCATGTTGATAACATCCCATCCCAGGTTGATAACATCCCATCCCAGGTTGATAACATCCCGTCCCAGGTTGATAACATCCCAGGTTGATAACATCCCATCCCAGGTTGATAACATCCCAGGTTGATAACTTCCCATCCCAGGTTGATAACATCCCATCCCAGGTTGATAACATCCCATCCCAGGTTGATAACATCCCATCCCAGGTTGATAACATCCCAGGTTGATAACATCCCAGGTTGATAACATCCCAGGTTGATAACATCCCGTCCCAGGTTGATAACATCCCAGGTTGATAACATCCCAGGTTGATAACATCCCAGGTTGATAACATCCCATCCCAGGTTGATAACATCCCATCCCAGGTTGATAACATCCCGTCCCAGGTTGATAACATCCCATCCCAGGTTGATAACATCCCAGGTTGATAACATCCCAGGTTGATAACATCCCGTCCCAGGTTGATAACATCCCAGGTTGATAACATCCCAGGTTGATAACATCCCAGGTTGATAACATCCCATCCCAGGTTGATAACATCCCGTCCCAGGTTGATAACATCCCATCCCAGGTTGATAACATCCCATCCCAGGTTGATAACATCCCATCCCAGGTTGATAACATCCCATCCCAGGTTGATAACATCCCATCCCAGGTTGATAACATCCCATCCCATGTTGATAACATCCCGTCCCAGGTTGATAACATCCCAGGTTGATAACATCCCATGTTGATAACATCCCATCCCAGGTTGATAACATCCCAGGTTGATAACATCCCATCCCAGGTTGATAACATCCCAGGTTGATAACATCCCATCCCAGGTTGATAACATCCCATCCCAGGTTGATAACATCCCATCCCAGGTTGATAACATCCCAGGTTGATAACAACCCTTCCCTTGTTGATAACATCCCGTCCCAGGTTGATAACATCCCATCCCAGGTTGATAACATCCCAGGTTGATAACATCCCAGGTTGATAACATCCCGTCCCAGGTTGATAACATCCCAGGTTGATAACATCCCGTCCCAGGTTGATAACATCCCATCCCAGGTTGATAACATCCCATCCCAGGTTGATAACATCCCATCCCAGGTTGATAACATCCCATCCCAGGTTGATAACATCCCAGGTTGATAACATCCCATCCGAGGTTGATAACATCCCATGTTGATAACATCCCAGGTTGATAACATCCCATCCCAGGTTGATAACATCCCATCCCAGGTTGATAACATCCCAGGTTGATAACATCCCGTCCCAGGTTGATAACATCCCATCCCAGGTTGATAACATCCCATCCCATGTTGATAACATCCCATCCCAGGTTATTAACATCCCAGGTTGATAACATCCCAGGTTGATAACATCCCATCCGAGGTTGATAACATCCCATGTTGATAACATCCCAGGTTGATAACATCCCATCCCAGGTTGATAACATCCCGTCCCAGGTTGATAACATCCCATCCCAGGTTGATAACATCCCATCCCAGGTTGATAACATCCCAGGTTGATAAAATCCCAGGTTGATAACATCCCATCCCAGGTTGATAACATCCCATCCCAGGTTGATAACATCCCAGGTTGATAACATCCCATCTGAGGTTGATAACATCCCATGTTGATAACATCCCAGGTTGATAACATCCCATCCCAGGTTGATAACATCCCAGGTTGATAACATCCCAGGTTGATAACATCCCAGGTTGATAACATCCCATGTTGATAACATCCCATCCCAGGTTGATAACATCCCATCCCAGGTTGATAACATCCCATCCCAGGTTGATAACATCCCAGGTTGATAACATCCCGTCCCAGGTTGATAACATCCCATCCCAGGTTGATAACATCCCATCCCAGGTTGATAACATCCCATCCCATGTTGATAACATCCCAGGTTATTAACATCTCAGGTTGATAACATCCCAGGTTGATAACATCCCATCCGAGGTTGATAACATCCCATGTTGATAACATCCCAGGTTGATAACATCCCATCCCAGGTTGATAACATCCCATCCCAGGTTGATAACATCCCATCCCAGGTTGATAACATCCCATCCCAGGTTGATAACATCCCATCCCATGTTGATAACATCCCATCCCAGGTTATTAACATCTCAGGTTGATAACATCCCAGGTTGATAACATCCCATCCCAGGTTGATAACATCCCATGTTGATAACATCCCAGGTTGATAACATCCCATCCCAGGTTGATAACATCCCATCCCAGGTTGATAACATCCCATCCCAGGTTGATAACATCCCATCCCAGGTTGATAACATCCCATCCCAGGTTGATAACATCCCATCCCAGGTTGATAACATCCCATCCCAGGTTGATAACATCCCATGTTGATAACATCCCAGGTTGATAACATCCCATCGCAGGTTGATAACATCCCATCCCAGGTTGATAACATCCCAGGTTGATAACATCCCGTCCCAGGTTGATAACATCCCATCCCAGGTTGATAACATCCCATCCCAGGTTGATAACATCCCATCCCATGTTGATAACATCCCATCCCAGGTTATTAACATCCCAGGTTGATAACATCCCATCCGAGGTTGATAACATCCCATGTTGATAACATCCCAGGCTGATAACATCCCATCCCAGGTTGATAACATCCCGTCCCAGGTTGATAACATCCCATCCCAGGTTGATAACATCCCATCCCAGGTTGATAACATCCCAGGTTGATAACATCCCAGGTTGATAACATCCCATCCCAGGTTGATAACATCCCATCCCAGGTTGATAACATCCCAGGTTGATAACATCCCATCCGAGGTTGATAACATCCCATGTTGATAACATCCCATGTTGATAACATCCCAGGTTGATAACATCCCATCCCAGGTTGATAACATCCCATCCCAGGTTGATAACATCCCATCCCAGGTTGATAACATCCCAGGTTGATAACATCCCATCCCAGGTTGATAACATCCCATCCCAGGTTGATAACATCCCAGGTTGATAACATCCCAGGTTGATAACATCCCATCCCAGGTTGATAACATCCCAGGTTGATAACATCCCAGGTTGATAACATCCCAGGTTGATAACATCCCATCCCAGGTTGATAACATCCCAGGTTGATAACATCCCAGGTTGATAACATCCCATCCCAGGTTGATAACATCCCAGGTTGATAACATCCCAGGTTGATAACATCCCAGGTTGATAACATCCCAGGTTGATAACATCCCATCCCAGGTTGATAACATCCCATCCCAGGTTGATAACATAGACATGGTGAAACAGAATGAGATGAGAGGATTTGTTTTGTATTGAACCAGGAATGCATGGAGCACCATGAAACCAGGTGCAGAGGAGGAGGCCAACTTCATGCCAGAGAAGACGCTGGGTAACAAGCCGAAGGTGGTCAGGGACGAGGAGGTGAACGGGGAGTATGGCCTGGTCATCAACGGACACAGTCTGGTGAGTCACTACAGTCCTATTTACTGTAGTCTGGTGAGACACTACTGTCCTATTTACTGTAGTCTGGTGAGACACTACAGTCCTATTTACTGTAGTCTGGTGAGACACTACAGTCCTATTTACTGTAGTCTGGTGAGACACTACTGTCCTATTTACTGTAGTCTGGTGAGACACTACTGTCCTATTTACTGTAGTCTGGTGAGACACTACAGTTATATTTACTGTAGTCTGGTGAGACACTACTGTCCTATTTACTGTAGTCTGGTGAGACACTACAGTCCTATTTACTGTAGTCTGGTGAGACACTACAGTCCTATTTACTGTAGTCTGGTGAGACACTACAGTCCTATTTACTGTAGTCTGGTGAGACACTACAGTCCTATTTACTGTAGTCTGGTGAGACACTACAGTCCTATTTACTGTAGTCTGGTGAGACACTACTGTCCTATTTACTGTAGTCTGGTGAGACACT
Organism: Salvelinus namaycush; assembly: GCF_016432855.1. Taxonomy (NCBI): domain Eukaryota; kingdom Metazoa; phylum Chordata; class Actinopteri; order Salmoniformes; family Salmonidae; genus Salvelinus; species Salvelinus namaycush. The sequence goes on from NC_052307.1 coordinate 4,821,972, forward strand.
ACAGTCCTATTTACTGTAGTCTGGTGAGACACTACAGTCCTATTTACTGTAGTCTGGTGAGACACTACAGTCCTATTTACTGTAGTCTGGTGAGACACTACAGTTATATTTACTGTAGTCTGGTGAGACACTACTGTCCTATTTACTGTAGTCTGGTGAGACACTACAGTCCTATTTACTGTAGTCTGGTGAGACACTACAGTCCTATTTACTGTAGTCTGGTGAGACACTACAGTCCTATTTACTGTAGTCTGGTGAGACACTACAGTCCTATTTACTGTAGTCTGGTGAGACACTACAGTTATATTTACTGTAGTCTGGTGAGACACTACTGTCCTATTTACTGTAGTCTGGTGAGACACTACAGTTATATTTACTGTAGTCTGGTGAGACACTACAGTCCTATTTACTGTAGTCTGGTGAGACACTACAGTTATATTTACTGTAGTCTGGTGAGACACTACTGTCCTATTTACTGTAGTCTGGTGAGACACTACAGTCCTATTTACTGTAAATCAGTCTGGTGAGACACTACCGTCCCATTTACTGTAAATCAGTCTGGGGAGACACTACAGTCCTATTTACTGTAAATCAGTCTGGTGAGACACTACCGTCCTATTTACTGTAAATCAGTCTGGTGAGACACTACTGTCCTATTTACTGTAGTCTGGTGAGACACTACAGTCCTATTTACTGTAAATTAGTCTGATGAGACACTACAGTCCTATTTACTGTAAATCAGTCTGGTGAGACACTACAGTCCTATTTACTGTAAATCAGTCTGGTGAAACACTACCGTCCCATTTACTGTAAATCAGTCTGGTGAGACACTACAGTCCTATTTACTGTAAATCAGTCTGGTGAGACACTACCGTCCTATTTACTGTAAATCAGTCTGGTGAGACATTACAGTCCTATTTACTGTAAATCTTGCACTAACATGAGCCATGATTCCTTATCGTGTCAAATATCTGATTGTGCCCATATTTTAGACAGATAAGACACATTTTTAACAGATAAGACACACGTTAAAAGGATTAGATACATGTTAGACAGATAAGACACATGTTAAAAGGATTAGATACATGTTAGACAGATAAGACACATGTTAAAAGGATTAGATACATGTTAGACAGATAAGACACATTTTTAACAGATAAGACACATGTTAAAAGGATTAGATACATGTTAGACAGATAAGACACACGTTAAAAGGATTAGATACATATTAGACAGATAAGACACATTTTTAACAGATAAGACACATGTTAAAAGGATTAGATACATGTTAGACAGATAAAACACACGTTAAAAGGATTAGATACATATTAGACAGATAAGACACATGTTAAAAGGATTAGATACATGTTAGACAGATAAGACACACGTTAAAAGGATTAGATACATGTTAGACAGATAAGACACACGTTAAAAGGATTAGATACATGTTAGACAGATAAGACACATGTTAAAAGGATTAGATACATGTTAGACCGATAAGACACATGTTAAAAGGATTAGATACATGTTAGACAGATAAGACACATGTTAAAAGGATTAGATACATGTTAGACAGATAAGACACACGTTAAAAGGATTAGATACATGTCAGACAGATAAGACACATGTTAAAAGGATTAGATACATGTTAGACAGATAAGACACATGTTAAAAGGATTAGATACATGTTAGACAGATAAGACACATGTTAAAAGGATTAGATACATGTTAGACAGATAGGACACATGTTAAAAGGACATGTTAGACATTTGAACTGATTCTGATCCGTTGAATAGAATCTGGACATCCATATTTGATCTGTTACCATTAGATTCTACTCTACCCTCTCTCCCCCTCCCCCATCAGGCCTATGCCCTAGAGCGTAGCATGGAGCTGCTGTTCCTGCGTACAGCCTGTCTGTGTAAGACAGTGATCTGCTGCAGAGTGACTCCACTACAGAAAGCCCAGGTGGTGGAACTGGTCAAGAAATACAAACAGGCCGTCACTCTGGCCATAGGAGACGGGGCCAACGACGTCAGCATGATTAAAGGTAACTTACTGTCCAAAATGGCACCCTGTCACTTAAATAGCGCACTGCTTTTGACCAGGGTCTATATAGGAGCACCCTTTGACTACAGATCTAGGATCAGATAACTACACCAGTCAAATACTTAACCATGTGGAGTGTAGGGAAAAACAGACTCTGTATGATTATGCGAAGGAGAGATTATGATTATGCGGCGGAGAGAAAAGTTGTGAACTTGACCTTAACCCTCTGAGCCCAACGGTCCTGAACAATGCTTACCCCTCTTTCTTCCCCTCTCTCTCCCTCTCCTCCCCTCTCTCTCTCCAGCTGCTCATATAGGTGTAGGTATAAGCGGTCAGGAGGGGATGCAGGCGGTCCTCTCTTCAGACTACTCCTTCGCTCAGTTCCGCTTCCTAGAAGTAAGAGGGCCACTGACACACCAGTGACGTTTTTAAATCACAATGCAAAACCCACATTATTATCTTGGACATTTATCAGTGGTTTAATGGTCTATTAGTCTGTTGTTGTTTGTACGATTTAAAATAAAGTTCGTTTTTTTTTCTTCATTTAATTGACAGCGCCTCCTCCTGGTCCACGGCCGCTGGTCCTACCTGAGGATGTGTAAGTTCCTGCGATACTTCTTCTACAAGAACTTCACCTTTACCTTCGTCCACTTCTGGTACGCCTTCTTCTGCGGATTCTCAGCACAGGTACGACAGAAAGAAAGAGGGGAGGGAGAGGGGAGAGAGAGAGAGGGGGGGGAGAAGAGGGGAGAGAGACATTTCTTCAACTTTAGTCAACCCAACGTCGAATTCTAAAGCAGCTGGTATACTCCTCTACTTCTATTTCATAAAGCCCCGTGCAGTCATTAGATTTTTAAATCATCGTTGTATGTCTAATAAATCACTATGTGTGTTTATTTCATGACAATAACTCCAAATATATGTTTTAAAAATTATTTCCCTGAGCCTCCTTTTGCCGTTGAACTGCTCAGTCTGGTCGTGTGGGCGTGTTGATACAAATGCTTATTTATTTACATACACAGCCCTGATTGGCAGATAGAATCATCTTGACTCTAGAGAAGCCTACCCCGCTTACCCCTTCAAAGTAGGAGGATACATATGCAAATAAAAGATGACTGGTCATTGGTCAGAATAATCCCATCAGATTGTGATGGCATGCTGTCAGACAACAACAACAAAAAAGCTATTTAAAAAAGTGTCTCAGTGGTCTAAGGCACTGCATCGCAGTGTTGCGGTGTCACTAAAGCCTGGGGTTCGATCCCAGGCTGAGTCATTACCGGCCGTGACCGGGAGTCCCATAGGGTGGCGCACGATTGGTCCAGCGTCGTCCGGATTAGATGAGGGTTTGGCTGGGGGGAGGGAGCTTTACTTGGCTCATCACGCTCTAGCGACTCCTTGTGGCCGGGCTGGACGCCTGCAAGCTGATGTCGGTGTTTCCTCCGACACATTGCTGTGGCTGGCTTCCGGGTTAAGCGAGCGAGTGTTAAGAAGCGGGTTTGACGGGTCATGTTTCGGAGGACGCATGAATCGACCTTCGCCTCTCCCGAGCCCGTTGAGAAGATGCAGCGATGAGACAAGATTGAAATTGTGGAGAAAAAGTGTGTAAAAAATGTAAATAAATAAACTCTTACACTAAAAGGGCATTATCATCATTTACACCATTTCAGAGTGTTATTTCGACCTCGTAGTGACGAAATCAATTTGAATTTTTACAGAAAATCACGTTTTTGACTGCACTACCCCTTTAAAACAACTGTTTTTTCAGATATATAAGGTTATTTGTCTCTGATGATCTGATTGTGTTTCTTCCAGACGGTGTATGACGAGTGGTTCATCACGTTGTATAACCTGGTCTACACAGCACTTCCTGTACTGGGCATGAGTCTGTTTGACCAGGTAAAACATGTGTGATGTGAATGTGTTTGTGCGTGTGTGTGCAGGAATTAATCTTTTTATGTGTGTGTGCAGGAATTCATGTGTTCATGTGTGTGTGCAGGAATTAATGTGTTTATGTGTGTGTGCAAGAATTAATGTGTTCATGTGTGTGTGCAGGAATTAATGTGTTTATGCAATATGCGTGTGCATTTCTTGTTTCTCCCACACATTTAGATTTGTGTAATCTAGAATGTTTTACTACCTCACTGTCTCCCCCCGGTGTCCAGGATGTGAATGACATGTGGAGTTTCCAGCACCCCCAGCTGTACGTTCCAGGCCAGCTGAATCAGTACTTCAGTAAAACAGCTTTCTTTAAGTGTGCCCTCCACAGTATCTACAGCTCAGTAGTGCTATTCTTCATCCCCTACGCTGCCATGTACGACACGGTCCGAGACGACGGGCAAGACATTGCTGACTACCAGTCCTTCGCCCTGCTAGCACAGACCTGTCTGGTCATCACTGTCTGTATACAGGTACAGTACATTACAGTACAATACATTACATTACAGTAAAATACATTACAGTAAAATACATTGCAGTACATTACAGTACAGTACAATAAATTATATTACAGTAATATACATTACAGTACAATAAATTACATTAGAGTACAATAAATTACATTACAGTACATTACAGTACAATACATTACATTACAGTAAAATACATTACAGTAAAATACATTGCAGTACATTACAGTACAGTACAATAAATTATATTACAGTAATATACATTACAGTACAATAAATTACATTACAGTACAATAAATTACATTACAGTAAAATACATTGCAGTACATTACAGTACAGTACATTACAGTACAACACATTACAATGCATTACAGTACAGTACAATGTATTACAGTACAACGCATTACAGTACAGTACAATGCATTGCAGTACAGTACAGTAATTACAGTAGAATCAATTACAGTACAATGTATTATAGTACAGTACAATGCATTACAGTGCAGTACAATGTATTACAGTACAATGTCTTATAGTACAGTACAATGCATTACAGTACAGTACAATGTATTACAGTACAATGCATTCCAGTACAGTACAATGTATTACAGTACAATGTATTACAGAACAGTACAATCCATTACAGTACAGTAATTACAGTACAATACATTACAGTACAGTACAATGTATTACAGTACAATGTATTATAATACAGTACAATGTATTACATTACAGTACAATACATTACAGCACAATACATTACAGTACAGTACAATGTATTACAGTACAATGCATTACAGTACAGTACAATGTATTACAGTACAATGTATTACAGAACAGTACAATGCATTACAGTACAATGTATTACAGAACAGTACAATGTATTACAGTACAATGCATTACAGTACAATGTATTACAGTACAATGCATTAGAGTACAGTAAATCAAATCAAATCAAATGTATTTATATAGCCCTTCTTACATCAGCTGATATCTCGAAGTGCTGTACAGAAACCCAGCCTAAAACCCCAAACAGCAAGCAATGCAGGTGTAGAAGCACGGTGGCTAGGAAAAACTCCCTAGAAAGGCCAAAACCTAGGAAGAAACCTAGAGAGGAACCAGGCTATGAGGGGTGGCTAGTCCTCTTCTGGCTGTGCCGGGTGGAGATTATAACAGAACATGATGTTCTGCCAAGATGTTCAAATGTTCATAAATGACCAGCATGGTCAAATAATAATAATCACGGTCCCGTTGCTTGTCAGTCTGTGTCCGTCTTTGTTCATCACATGTATATCCCCCCCTCTGCACTGTAGCTGTGTCTGGACATGTCCTACTGGACAGCGGTGAACCACTTATTTGTGTGGGGGAGTCTGTCCATGTACTTCACTGTCACCTTCACCATGTACAGCAACGGAACGTTCCTCATCTTCCCTGCATCCTTCCCCTTCATCGGTGAACAGCGCCCTCACACCACACCACTACACTACACACCCCACCACTACACTACACACCACTACACTACACAACACAACACACTACTACACTACACACAACACCACTACACTACACACCACTACACTACACAACACAACACACTACTACACTACACACAACACCACTACACTACACACCATTACACCACACACCACACCATTACACTACACACCACACCATTATACTACACACCACACCACTACACCACACCATTACACTACACACCACACCATTATACTACACACCACAGCACACCACACCACTACACTACACACCACACCATTACACTACACACCACACCATTATACTACACACCACAGCACTACACTACACACCACACCACTACACACTACTACACTACACACCACACCATTACACTACACACCACACCATTACACTACACACCACACCATTATACTACACACCACAGCACTACACTACACACCACACCACTACACACTACTACACTACACACCACACCATTACACTACACACCACACCATTACACTACACACCACACCATTACACTACACACCACACCATTACACTACACACCACACCATTACACTACACACCACACCATTACACTACACACCACACCACTACACAACACACCACTACACTACACACCACACCATTACACTACACACCACACCATTACACTACACACCACACCATTACACTACACAACACACCATTACACTACACACCACACCATTACACTACCCAACACACCATTACACCACACTACACACCACTACACTACACAACACACTACTACACACCACACCATTACACTACACAACACACCATTACACCACACTATACACCACAACACACCACACTACACCACACCACACCACACCAACCACACCACAACACACCACTCTACTACACACCACACCATTACACTACACACCACACCACACCACACCACAACACTACACACCACTACACTACACAACACACCACAACACAACACACCACAACACTACACACCATTACACTACACAACACACCACACTACACCACACCACACCACACCAACCACACCACAACACACCACTCAACTACACAACACACCACAACACAACACACCACAACACTACACACCACTACAACACTGTCTTGAGCCAGGACAAACTCTAGACAGGGAGTGTGTGTGTGTGTGTGTGTGTGTGTGTGTGTGTGTGTGTGTGTGTGTGTGTGTGTGTGTGTGTGTGTGTGTGTGTGTGTGTGTGTGTGTGTGTGTGTGTGTGTGTCTCCCTGCATCAGGCACAGCCAGGAACTCCCTGAACCAGCCCAACGTGTGGCTGACCATCCTGCTCACCTCCATCCTCTGTGTACTTCCTGTGGTTGCCTACCGCTTCCTGTTAATACAGCTCCGCCCCACTATCAACGACAAGGTGGGACCATTGACCAATCACACGCTGTCTTCTAGGAACACTGACCAATCACACGCTGTCTTCTTGGAACACTGACCAATCACACGCTGTCTTCTAGGAACACTGACCAATCACACACAGTCTTCTAGAAACACTGACCTAAAGGTCTTATTTAAAAAATTATGAACAACAAGTGGAAATCTGACCTACAATCCCAGTCCCAAAATACCACCCTATTCCCTATATAGTGCACTACTTTTGACCAGGGCCCATTATGGGTATAGGGTGCCATGTTTGGCACATCCCTACTGAATCTAAGATGAAGCCTATCCCTCCCCTTTCCTCCAGGTGATGTTCAAGGTGAGACAGGCCAAGGCCGCGCCCCCTCCCCTAGCCCGCCGTGCCCGGATTCGCCACACCAGCACCCGCCGTTCCGGCTACGCCTTCTCGCATGCGGCGGGCTACGGGGACCTGGTGACGTCCAACCGTTTTCTGCGCCGTCCCGCCGTCACACTCACCACCGCTTTTACCCCTCTGGGACGCACCACAGGGTTCAGCCCCATGGGCCGCTCAGCCGGATACAGCCCCACTGGGAATGCCCTGAACACCAGACCAGAGGATGTGGAGGTGACATCACTGCAAATGTACCACATGACGCGAGACCCCGCCTTCTGATGTACCGCACTATGCCCGCCTTAAGTCAGATAACAGTCATATATTAGCCACTTCTGAGACTCACTTAGATAATTAATTTGATGATACAGCAGTAGCAATACAAGGATATAACATCTATAGAAGAGACAGGAATGTTTATGAGGGAGGTGTTGCTGTATATATTCAGAGCCATATCCCTGTAATGCTTAGAGAATATCTTATGTCAAGTGTTATTGAAGTGTTGTGGTTGCAGGTTCACCTGGCACACCTAAAGCCTTTTCTTTTTGGAGTGTTGCTATAGGCCACCAAGTGCTAACAGTCAGTATATAAACAATATGTGTGAAATGCTTGATAGTGTTTGTGATGTAAACAGACAGGTATACTTTCTTGGGGACCTGAATATTGACTGGTTTCCATCAAGCTGTCCCTTCAAGAGGAAGTTTTTCACTGTAACCAGGGCCTGTAATCTGGTTCAGGTTATTCATCTTGGGTGTTTACAAATACTACAGGAACAAGATTATCCACATACACTACAGTTCAAAAGTTTGGGATCACTTAGAAATGTCCTTGTTTTTGAAAGAAAACCAAATTTTTTTGTCCATTAATATGGCTGCAAGCCCGAGGTCGGTACACCTATGACAACATCCCCCACCCCCCCCCCACACTGATTAGCATCGCTAGCATAGCGTCACAATTAAATAGTAGCATCTAAATATCATTAAATCACAAGTCCAAGACACCAAATGAAAGATACAGATCTTGTGAATAAAGCCACCATTTCAGATTTTTAAAATGTTTTACAGGGAAGACAAAATATGTAAATCTATTAGCTAACCATGTTAGCAAAAGACACCATTTTTCTTTGTCCACCATTTTTTCTCAACACCAGTAGCTATCACCAATTCGGCTAAACTAAGATATTGATAGCCACTAACCAAGAAAAAACCTCATCAGATGACAGTCTGATAACATATTTATTGTATAGGATAGGTTTTGTTAGAAAAATGTGCATATTTCAGGTATAAATCATAGTTTACAATTGCACCCACCATCACAAATCGACTAGAATAAATACACAGAGCAACGTGTATTACCAATTTACTCATCATAAAACATTTCTTAAAAATACACAGCACATAGCAATGGAAAGACACAGATCTTGTGAATTCAGACAATATTTCAGATGTTCTAAGTGTTTTACAGCGAAAACACAATAAATCGTTATATTAGCATACCACATATGCAAACGTTACCCGACCATTGATTCAAGCCAAAGAGAGCGATATCGTTATCATCGCCAAAATATATTAATTTTTTCACTAACCTTCTCAGAATTCTTCCGATGACACTCCTGTAACATCATATTACAACATACATATAGAGTTTGTTCGAAAATGTGCATATTTAGCCACCAAAATCATGGTTAGACAATGACAAAAGTAGCCCAGCTGGTCAGAAAATGTCGTGCGCCATATTAGACAGTGATCTAGTCTTATACATAAATACTCATAAACGTGACTAAAAAATATAGGGTGGACAGCGATTGATAGACAATTTAATTCTTAATACAATCGCTGAATTACATTTTTTAAATTATCCTTACTTTTCAATACAGGTTGCGCCAAGCGAAGCTACATCTAACAAAATGGCGGCATAAGCGATTAACATTTTTCGACAGAAACACGATTTATCATAATAAATTGTTCTTACTTTGAGCTGTTCTTCCATCAGAATCTTGGGCAATGAATCCTTTCTTGGGTCTAATCGTCTTTTGGTCGAAAGCTGTCCTCTTGCCATGTGGAAATGCCCACTGCGTTCGGCATGAACTGGAAACGTGCCCAGAGGTTCAAAGTGTCTCAGAAAGCAATGCCTCAAAATCGCACTAAACGGATATAAATTGCTATAAAACGGTTTAAATTAACTACCTTATGATGTTTTTAACACCTATAACGAGCAAAAACATGACCGGAGAAATATTACTGGCTAAACTAAAGCTTGGAGAAAGAGCAGGTCCGTGTCCACCTTGCATCAGGCGCAGCTGGAAAAGGGACACTACCTACACGTTGTGCTGTTTTATAGAGGCTCTGATTGCGCAATCGACTCCATTCAAAGCGTCACCACGTAATGACATCCAGGGGAAGACGTAAGCAGTGTTTGTATCCTCATAGCATTCACAGGGACCTTTAAACTGACTCCAGATCAGGGGCCAAGATGTCTGAAATCTGACTCCATGTCAGGGAAAGTGCTGTAGAATGAGTTCTGTTCCACTCAGAGACAAAATATCAACGGCTATAGAAACTAGAGAGTGTTTTCTATCCAATAATAACAATAATATGCATATTGTACGAGCAAGAATTGAGTACGAGGCCGTTTGAAATGGGCACCTATTATCTGGCTACTCAATACTGCCCCTGCAGCCATAAAAAGTTAATTAAAAGAACATCAAATTGATCAGAAATACAGTGTAGACATTGTTAATGTTGGAAATGACTATTGTAGCTGGAAACGGCAGTTTTTTTAATGGAATATCTACATAGGCGTACAGAGGCCCATTTTCAGCAACCATCACTCCTGTGTTCCAATGGCACATTGTGTTAGCTAATCCAAGTTTAGCATTTTAAAAGGCTAACTGATCATTAGAAAAGCCTTTTGCAATTATGTTAGTGCAGCTGAAAACTGTTGTCCTGATTAAAGAAGCAATAAAACTGTCCTTCTTTAGACTAGTTCAGTATCTGGAGCATCAGCATTTGTGGGTACGATTACAGGCTCAAAATGGCTAGAAACAAAGAACTTTCTTCTGAAACTTGTCGGTCTATTCTTGTTCTGAGAAATGAATGCTATTCCATGCGAGATATTGCCAAGAAACTGAAGATCTCGTACAACGCTGTGTACTACTCCCTTCACAGAACAGTGCAAACTGGCCAAACCAGAATAAAAAAAGGAGTGGGAGGCCCCGGTGCACAACTGAGCAAGAGAACATGTACATTAGAGTGTCTAGTTTGAGAAACAGACGCCTCACAAGTCCTCAACTGGCAGATTCATTAAATAGTACCCGCAAAACACCAGTCTTAACTTCAACCCTGAAGAGGCGACTCCGGGATGCTGGCTTTCTAGGCAGAGTTGCAAAGAAAAAGCCATATCTCAGACTGGCCAATAAAAATAAAATATTAAGATGGGCAAAAGATGAAGATGAACAGAGCAAAGTACAGCGAGATCCTTAATGAAAACCTGCTCCAGAATGCTCAGGACCTCAGACTGGGGCAAAGGTTCACCTTCCAACCTGACAACGACCCTAAGCACACAGCCAAGACAACGCAGGAGTGGCAGGAGTCTCTGAATGTCCTTGAGTGGCCCAGCCAGAGCCTGGACTTGAACCCAAACATCTCTGGAGAGACCTGAAAATAGCTGTGCAGCAACACTCCCCATCCAACCTGACAGAGCTTGAGAGGATCTGCAGAGAAGAATGGGAGAAACTCCCCAAATACAGGTGTGCCAAGCTTGTTGCGTCATACCCAAGAAGACTTGAAGCTGTAATCGCTGCCGAAGGTGCTTTAACAAAGTACTGAGTAAAAGGTCTGAATACTTATGTGAATGTGATATTTCATTTGGTTTTTATACATTTGCAAAAAATTCTAAACAGTTTTTGCTTTGTCATGGGGTATTGTGTGTAGATTGAGGGGAAAAAAACAATTTTATCCATTTTAGAATAAGGCTGTAACGTAACAAAATGTGGAAAAAGTCAAGGGGTCTGAATACTTTCAGAATGCACTGTATATGGAAAGCTACTTAGGATGGTAGCTGACTCTATAGCCACTCCTATCGGTCAAATATGTAATCTGAACCTACAGGAAAGTCTGTGTCCTCAGGCCTGGAGGGAAGCCAAAGGCACTCCGCTATCCAAGAGTGGTAAAGCGGGTTCTAACAACATACCGATCAGTTTGCTGCCAGCTCTTAGCAAACTGTTGAATTTTTTTGTTGTTTACCTAATACAACGCTATTTCTTTGTAAACAAAATAACAGACATTCAGCATTCTTATAGAGAAGGGCAGTCAACATGTAATGCACTGAAACAAATGACTGATGATTGGTTGAAAGAAATTGATAATAAGACTGTAGGAGCTGTACTGTTAGATTTCAGTGCAGCCTCTGATATTGACCATAACCTGTTGTTGGGAAAACGTCTGTGTTATGGTTTTTCAACCTCAGCTCTGAATCGACGATATGGCATTATTTAATGGAAGCTTCTCATGTCAAACATAAAGTGTGGTACCGCAGGGCAGCTCTCTAGGCCCTCTACTCTTTTCAATTTTTACCAAAGACCTGCCACTGGCATTAACCAAAGCATATGTGACCATGTAGAGTGGCAAGAAAAAGTATGTGAAACCTTTAGAAATGCCTGGATTACTGCATAAATTGGTCATAAAATGTGATCTTCACCTAGGTCACAACAATAAACAAATACAGTCTGCTTAAACTAATAACACACAAATAATTATACGTTTTCATGTCTTTATTGAACACACCTTGTAAATATTCACAATGCAGGGTGGAAAAAGTATGTGAACCCTTGGATTTAATAACTGGTTGACCCTCCTTTTGCAGCAATAACCTCAACCAAATGTTTTCTGTAGTTGCAGATCAGACCTGCACAACGGTCAGGAGAAATTTTGGACCATTCCTTTTTACAAAACTGTTTCAGTTCAGCAATATTCTTGGGACGTCTGGTGTGAACTGCTCTCTTGAGGTGATGCCACAGCATCTAAATGGGGTTGAGGTCAGGACTCTGACTGGGCCACTCCATAAGGCCTATTTTCTTATGTTGAAGCCATTCTGTTGCTGATTTAGTTCTGTGTTTTGGTCGTTGTCCTGTTGCATCACCCAACTTCTGTTGAGCTTCAATTGGAGGACAGATAGCCTAACATTCTCCTGCAAAATGTCTTGAATAACTTGGATTAGTTTTTCCGTCGATGATAGCAAGCTGTCCAGGTAGCCCCAAACTATGATGCTCCCTCCACCATACTTTGCAGTTGGGATGAGGTTTTGATGTTGGTGTGCTGTGCCTTTTTTTCTGCACACATATGTTCCTTCTAAATAACTAAACTTTAGTTTAATCTGTCCACAGAATATTTTGCCAGTAGCGCTGTGGAACATGCAGGTGCACTTTTGCAGACTTCAGACGTGCAGCAATGTTTTTTTTGGACAGCAGTGGCTTCTTCCGTGGTGTCCTCCCATGAACACTGTTCTTGTTTAGTGTTTTACGTATCGTAGATTCGTCAGCAGAGACGTTAGCATGTTCCAGAGATTTCTGTATGTCTTTAGCTGACACTCTAGGATTCTTCTTAACCTCATTGAGCAATCTGTGCTGTGCTCTTGCAGTCATCTTTGCATTCCTAGGGAGAGTAGCAACAGTGCTGAACTTTCTCCATTTATAGACAATTTGTCTTACCGTGGACTGATGAACATCGAGGCTTTTAGAGATACTTTTGTAACCCTTACCAAGTTTATGCAAGTCAACAATTCTTAATCGTAGGTCTTCTGAGATATCTTTTGTTCGAAGCATGGTTCACATCAGGCAATGCTTCTTGTGAATAGCAAACTTAAATTTTGTGAGTTTTTTATAGGGCAAGGCAGCTCTAACCAACATCTCCAATCTCATCTCATTGATTGGACTCCAGGTTAGCTGACTCCTGACTCCAATTAGCTTTTGGAGAAGTCATTAGCCTAGGGGTTCACATACTTTTTCCAACCTACACTGTGAATGTTTAAATGATGTATCGATATAGACAAGAAAAATACAATAATTTGTGTGTTATTAGTTTAAGCACACTGAGTTTTTCTATTGTTGTGACTTAGATGAAGATCAGATCAAATTTGATGACGAATTTATGAAGAAATCCAAGCAATTCCAAAGGGTTCACATATATTTCTTGCCACTGTATGCTGATTATTCAACCATATACGCATCTGTCACTGAAACCCTTAACAAAGAGTTGCAGTCTGTTTTAGAATCGGTGGCCAGAAATAAACTGGTCCTGAACATCTCTAAAACTAAGAGAATTGTATTTGGTACAAATTATTAATGTTTTGGAAATTCCAAATAGTTTCCATAGTCAAGCACTGACACATAGCACTGACACACAGACCTACCTCACCAGACATCCCACCAGGGGTATTTTCACAGTCCTCCGGAACAAATTAAAGGAAACGTACAGTGTTATACAGAGTCAGGAGTGCATGGAACTCCCATCTTATATAGCTCAAGTGAACAGCAAACTTGGTTTCAAAAAAACAAATAAAGCAACACCTCACGGCACAACGCCTCTCCCCCATGTGACCTACTGGTTGTGTGTATGTACTGACATGTGACCTACTGGTTGTGTGTATGTACTGACATGTGACCTACTGGTTGTGTGTGTGTACTGACAGGTATGTGTTCCTGATAGATGTACACACACTACATGTTAATGTTTCTAAATGCATGTCAATTGTAATGTCTTTTGTCTCCAATGTCTTTTTTGTTATGTGTCGGACCCCAGTAAGACTGTCGCTAATGGCGTCGGCTAATGGGGATCCTAATAAATCACACCGCTGGGTTAGCCAGGCTAATGGGGATCCTAATAAATCACACCGCTGGGTTAGCCAGGCTAATGGGGATCCTAATAAATCACATCACACTGCTGGGTTAGCCAGGCTAATGGGGATCCTAATAAATCACACCGCTGGGTTAGCCAGGCTAATGGGGATCCTAATAAATCACACCGCTGGGTTAGCCAGGCTAATGGGGATCCTAATAAATCACACCGCTGGGTTAGCCAGGCTAATGGGGATCCTAATAAATCACATCACACCGCTGGGTAAGCCAGGCTAATGGGGATCCTAATAAATCACACCGCTGGGTTAGCCAGGCTAATGGGGATCCTAATAAATCACATCACACCGCTGGGTTAGCCAGGCTAATGGGGATCCTAATAAATCACACCGCTGGGTTAGCCAGGCTAATGGGGATCCTAATAAATTACACCGCTGGGTTAGCCAGGCTAATGGGGATCCTAATAAATCACACCGCTGGGTTAGCCAGGCTAATGGGGATCCTAATAAATCACACCGCTGGGTTAGCCAGGCTAATGGGGATCCTAATAAATCACATCGCTGGGTTAGCCAGGCTAATGGGGATCCTAATAAATCACACCGCTGGGTTAGCCAGGCTAATGGGGATCCTAATAAATCACACCGCTGGGTTAGCCAGGCTAATGGGGATCCTAATAAATCACATCGCTGGGTTAGCCAGGCTAATGGGGATCCTAATAAATCACACCGCTGGGTTAGCCAGGCTAATGGGGATCTTAATAAATCACACCGCTGGGTTAGCCAGGCTAATGGGGATCTTAATAAATCACACCGCTGGGTTAGCCAGGCTAATGGGGATCCTAATAAATTACACCGCTGGGTTAGCCAGGCTAATGGGGATCCTAATAAATCACATCGCTGGGTTAGCCAGGCTAATGGGGATCCTAATAAATCACACCGCTGGGTTAGCCAGGCTAATGGGGATCCTAATAAATCACATCACACCGCTGGGTTAGCCAGGCTAATGGGGATCCTAATAAATCACACCGCTGGGTTAGCCAGGCTAATGGGGATCCTAATAAATCACATCACACCGCTGGGTAAGCCAGGCTAATGGGGATCCTAATAAATCACACCGCTGGGTTAGCCAGGCTAATGGGGATCCTAATAAATTACACCGCTGGGTTAGCCAGGCTAATGGGGATCCTAATAAATCACACCGCTGGGTTAGCCAGGCTAATGAGGATCCTAATAAATCACACCGCTGGGTTAGCCAGGCTAATGGGGATCCTAATAAATCACACCGCTGGGTTAGCCAGGCTAATGGGGATCCTAATAAATTACACCGCTGGGTTAGCCAGGCTAATGGGGATCCTAATAAATCACACCGCTGGGTTAGCCAGGCTAATGGGGATCCTAATAAATCACACCGCTGGGTTAGCCAGGCTAATGGGGATCCTAATAAATCACACCGCTGGGTTAGCCAGGCTAATGGGGATCCTAATAAATCACATCGCTGGGTTAGCCAGGCTAATGGGGATCCTAATAAATCACACCGCTGGGTTAGCCAGGCTAATGGGGATCCTAATAAATCACACCGCTGGGTTAGCCAGGCTAATGGGGATCCTAATAAATCACATCGCTGGGTTAGCCAGGCTAATGGGGATCCTAATAAATCACACCGCTGGGTTAGCCAGGCTAATGGGGATCCTAATAAATCACATCACACCGCTGGGTTAGCCAGGCTAATGGGGATCTTAATAAATCACACCGCTGGGTTAGCCAGGCTAATGGGGATCCTAATAAATCACACCGCTGGGTTAGCCAGGCTAATGGGGATCCTAATAAATCACACCGCTGGGTTAGCCAGGCTAATGGGGATCCTAATAAATCACACCGCTGGGTTAGCCAGGCTAATGGGGATCCTAATAAATCACACCGCTGGGTTAGCCAGGCTAATGGGGATCCTAATAAATCACACCGCTGGGTTAGCCAGGCTAATGGGGATCCTAATAAATCACACCGCTGGGTTAGCCAGGCTAATGGGGATCCTAATAAATCACACCGCTGGGTTAGCCAGGCTAATGGGGATCCTAATAAATCACACCGCTGGGTTAGCCAGGCTAATGGGGATCTTAATAAATCACACCGCTGGGTTAGCCAGGCTAATGGGGATCCTAATAAATCACATCACACCGCTGGGTTAGCCAGGCTAATGGGGATCCTAATAAATCACACCGCTGGGTTAGCCAGGCTAATGGGGATCCTAATAAATCACACCGCTCGGTTAGCCAGGCTAATGGGGATCCTAATAAATCACACCGCTGGGTTAGCCAGGCTAATGGGGATCCTAATAATTCACACCGCTGGGTTAGCCAGGCTAATGGGGATCTTAATAAATCACACCGCTGGGTTAGCCAGGCTAATGGGGATCCTAATAAATCACACCGCTGGGTTAGCCAGGCTAATGGGGATCCTAATAAATCACATCAAATACTGTAACTGTACAAATAGCTACAGGAACAGAATTGTTTGAGGATTCCAAAGACAGACACTTGTGTCTGGTTGGTCACAGCATCAGAAATATGAAACATTCTGTTTCTCCTTTCTCCTGCCTCACTCTGTCTCCTGTTCCACTCCTTGGCCTTGTGTCCCATCAAGTCTCTTCTCATGGGGAAATGTGCCTCTACATATCAACTGAATACTGTTAAAGCCCTGTGTGAGGACAGATTGACTGTGAGATTCTCTCAGGCTGTCTAAGGAGAATAAACTATACTCACTCAGTGCTGTGACACCATAGGGAAGGAGAAAACCAAAGGCCACACCAAACATCTCAGAGTTGTAGGTTTCACGCCTAATTCCTAGCCTCGTAAGATCATCCTCATCATGGATTCAATCTGTGTAGTGAAACGGAATGTAAACTTGCCAAATCAGGATGCTAGTACAAGGCTAGTTTCTTCCATGCTCAACCAGCTCACTACTCCTCCACTGTGATGATACCTTTATGCAATCACACAGGCGAAGAGATGTACTGTACACTTCAACACTACCCGTGGAGGGAGAGGGAGTCACATCATCATGTTTATGGGTCTACATCCTGTCTGGCCAAGATGGATTGTGGGAGTCGAGATGGAGGGCATCTCCAGCAGAATCCCGATTGTATGATGGAGTGTTCTTGTCCTTTAAACCAAGCACTGTTTTTCATTCCTTTTATACACATTTCAATTTAAAACTACCTGTGGGCTTGATTAGATGATATATAAGACATTTGTTTTTATGGAGGAGATAGAATAGATCTTCTGTTCACTAATTTAGCCCTCATCCAACGGCTAAATCCGTGTTGATCCTGAATGGGATTGTGACAATATTAGCATGCTAGCCATTAGCCTCTGGACCAGCGACAGGTAACTGCCAAAATAATGGAAACACATGAGTAAATGAGGGATACAAAGTATATTGAAAGCTGATGCTTCCACACACACAGGTGTGGATCCTGAGTAAATTAATCAATGAACATCCCATCATGCTTAGGGTCATGTATAAAAATGCTGAGCAGGCCATTATTTGGGCTACCATGGCTATGTCCCCATAGGATGCACAGGGCACGAGTGGTCACTCAATGGTTTGATGAGCATGAAAACCATGTAAACCATAGGCCATGGCCGTTTCAGTCACCAGATCTCAACCCAATTGAACACTTACGGGAGATTCTGGGGAGGTGCCTGAGACAGCGTTTTCCACAACCATCAACAAAACACCAAATTATGGAATTTATTGTTTTGAAGAATATTGTCGCATCCCTCCAATTGAGTTCTAGACACTTGTAGAATCTATGCCAAGGTGCATTGAAGCTGTTCTGGCTCGTGGTGGCACAACGCCTTATTAAGACACTTTATGTTGGTGTTTCTTTTATTTTGGTAGTTACCTGTAGGTCCCAATACAACATAATGACACAAGTTGAGAGGCACAGGGACAGCCATGGAGCAGCGGCCCTCGGATGAAGAGACATTTAGGCAGTAGACACAAGGTTGCTGTTTCAACCTCCGGACAGAGCTGGACAGTATTTTTTTACACTTATTTCAATATTTTCTTCTTCTTCTTTTTTTTAACACCCGTTTTAATATTAAGTCAACTGTTTTATCATGTCTATGTATTGAAACATGGTTGGTAATAGAGAAAGATGTTAGACTTTTACAATGAGTCACTTAACATTACACCGGTTTGCTGGTCTTTAGTGATATGTTATATTAGAGAGGAGTCATCTATTTTAGACCACAGGAGAAATATCCGATTGAAATAGCTTCTCCTTACTAAGGGGAAACAGAATCTGATCGGAGAGCTACAATAGAAAAGAGATGACATGTATAGCCATTGATTTAGAGCAGGTGCTAGATGTCAGTCAAGTGTTTAATAAAAGGTGAAAAAGGAGCTCCAGTCTGCACACTGATTACGCTCCCATGTGAACGTATTAGACAGAGATTTAGTGGTCGAAAACAATGTCTAACGCATTCACATGAAAGCAACAACAGACACATCGTTAGCTCTGACAGCTTAGAGCTCCAACACAGCTGCATGACAGACAGAGACTGTATGTGTAGTAGCAAGCAGTATTATCGGAGATGTCAACAGTACATGTACTATCCAGGAGAGGGTGCTACAAACACATCATTCTCAAATTCAAAAACACTGCTGGCAAGTTACCAAACTGAATGTGGGACAGGTTTTTTGTTGTTGTTCATGCATTTTACAACAATCAAAAGGCATTCCTTTACCATAAATACAATTTATAAATCATTTCTGATGTTTTTTTTTAAAGACACAGGCAATGATCTATCCCATATCACAACAAGGGTCCGCTATGTGCAATGGAATCAATGGGATAGTCCCAAAAGTACAACACAAATTCAAGTACAGCACAACAAAGTATGTCAAGTAGGCCAATTTTTCAAGTAGGCTTGGCCAGGCAAGGTCAGCAGCATTTGTTATTGTTGTGCTATTAGACAAGTAGAACTGAGTTGGCACAGAAGGCCCACTGGAGTCGGCTGCAAATTAGATACCATTCCAAGCCTGGGTGAAAGTCTGTTGTGCAATCATTCCAACTCCTTGTCAATAATTTTCATGCCAAACGTGGTTGTCATTACAATGACAACAATGGACTTGGCAGATCTGGGACCAGGCTATACAATTCCAGAATATGTCAAATATGTTGTAGGCTAGGCCTATGCTCCAGGCCAGGCAGGCCTGTAGTGATGGGGCCTGAGGCAGATAGGCCAGCTGGGCGTGCTCGCCTTGGGCCTGGTAACCAGGGCCTTATGCCAGGGTCCTTGCTATTCGGAATCCTTGGGACGTCCCTACCCCATTGAAGTTGTAATTTAAAATGGTTAGGGTTAGGTAAGGGATAATGTTAGGGTTCAGAATAAGGACGTCCTAAGAATCCCGGATATCACTAACCCTTATGCCAGGGCCCAGTCAAGGGCGTGGTGGAAATGACTAAGCCGACTGAGCCCAGTCCGTATTGGGCTGCTTACTGGCTGCTACTGATGATCTATTCTTAGCTGTATGAGAACATGGCAATGGTTCCTGAACCCTCCTACAGTAGCTCCTTTAAAAATCGCTGTTGAAAACAGACAGGATTAAATTGTGCAGTGACAGTAGGCCTCTGTCATCATCGATTAACTGTCAAGTCGTTGAGCGCTTGAGACAGCAAATGTTCGAAGGCTATCGGAAACGTTAATTGTATAATGGTTAGTACTTTCAAGGATTTAAAGATTTAAAGTGGCTTTTGTGAAAGGATTGATGTAGGCCTCTGTGGGTTAAGGCCTCAAGCTAGAGGTCTTCACAGGTCCACCTGAACCTGAATACTCGAGCTGGACCGGGTCCAAAATTCTAACTTTTCCCTTGGGTCCTGGTCGGGTCCTGTTTGATTGTCATCGGATCCTGTTCTCGGGTCCGTTCGGGTCCAGGTACCCCTTTAAAAAAATATATTGGGTCTATTCGGGTTCGGGTCTGATTGTCCTGGGTCCGTCCAAGTCCAACTTTTTGGACCGAGAAGACCTTAAACTCTATTTCTCTCTAGTTTGCTTTCTGCAACAGGGAGAGGCAAGGGACGTGTACTAGCACGTGTACTGGGCGTGTCTTAGCCAAACGTTGCCAACCCCTGAGCCAATGATATTATGAGATATTTGAATATATTTGTTTATTCAAACTCCGTCTGAATACTGAGCTCTGGTTGGTTCGTGGAAGTCCAACTGACCAATCGCTTAAATGACAGGTGCCCAGCTGGCCGTAAACCCCGCCTCCTATTGACTTTTCAGCAAACCCCGGAAACATCGTTCTTTAAAGGGACACTGATCTATTTCATGGCGGAGGTCTTCGATGAGCACAGCTGAAGCGCAGAAAAGCAAATACGAAATACGAGCGACGTAGCCAGACAGCAAGCAAAAGAGATAGCTAGTTGTGTTCAGAGAGAAGAGGAGAGACGACAAGACGGATTTTTTTCAATTTTATTTCCGATGACCGACGCTGCAACCAACCTTTCTTCAAAGCTAGCTAACGTTTCTATAGCAATCCTATCTTTGAATTTAAACAGAGACGTTTGATGTGAAGTCGGCCAGGGTTGTCCTACAGCGAAAATAAAAGGCCAAAACTGCGTTTCTGAGACGAAGGGAATGTCTAATTAACATCCCTGTACGTGTCAAGCTTGTCATTCCCTTCGTGTAGGTGCTAGTTACTGCGCTGGTGAGTAAACAAAGCGTTTTCATGTTCAGTGAATTCTGTTCTTATTCCTTCCCTATGCTGGAAACTAGGTGGCTAACGCTTGTTTAACGGCTTACATTTAGGATTTATCGTGTAAAAACACTGTCGATATTGTAATGACTTTATAATAACCACATTTGTATTTCATGGTTATAAATGTGAACAGTGGTCTTTGTGGAAAACAGACAAATGATGCAAGGCAGCTGGCTACATGGTAGTTTATAACTTTTTATTATTGCATTATTTTCTTTGCCATTTGAAATACCAGACAAGCCCAGAATACAATGTCATGACACACACACTGTATGTCTGCCAACGGGGCGTTCCTCTGCTTTGTTTGCCATCCTCCTCCTTAACAAAAAAAAACTTGTGCGTGCGTGTGCAGAATAAGAACAAGGAGATGAGGTCCAATCCCGCGCGCGCGCGCGCGCGTGTGTGTGTGTGTGTGTGTGTGTGTGTGTGTGTGTGTAAAGCACACAGTCTGCAATCCGTGCATGCCTTGCCTTAACTACATACAGATGCAATGCATTTTGCGTAGTACTGTCTGTAGGTCGTAGCCTATGTGCGCGAGGGAGGGGCGTGAAACTCACTACCACACACACACACGCCATACATCTTTTTGAGTTGGTGACGGTAACATGGCGGTGGAATAACCTTAATAATATTGCTCTGCATCTCTGCATCTATCTAGCTGCATCTCCTCTTATGGAACAATGAAACCAGGGGGGAACACCCCCCCCCCCCCTGGTTTCATTGTTCCATAAGAGGAGATGCAGTGGGTATGCATTGGAGGGAGGCTGTCCACTGGGACACCACACCTGTGGTCCAATGTACTGACTCGAGCTACAATGCCACAGTTATTACTGCTGCTATGTTGCATAACTGCATTGTTGCAGTAGGCTAGTAGCCTTTGCTACTGTGATAAGAAGTGCAGTGACGTAGAGGTGTGTGATTGAGCAGAGCTGCAGGGCCCTCTTTGTATTCACCAACATGGCAAGATAGCATTGGCAAACACATTACACATATACACACACACACATTATATACACGCACAGTCTTTACAGTACCAATATACAAAGACACAGCATGCAGGCACACACACAGTAAAAACTATACTCATATAAAATACACACTCAACTATGTGTAACGGATGTGAAATGGCTAGCTAGTTAGCGGGTACGCGCTAGTAGCATTTCAATCAGTTACGTCACTTGCTCTGAGACTTAAGTAGTGTTGCCCCTTGCTCTGCAAGGGCCGCGGCCTTTGTGGAGCGATGGGTAACGATGCTTCGTGGGCGACCGTTGTTGATGTGTGCAGAGGGTCCCTGGTTCGCGCCCGGGTCGGGGCGAGGGGACGTACTAAAGTTATACTGTTACATATGCTCAAATACAATGCACACACACATCAGTGGCTTAGCCAGAAATTTGTTGGTGGGTGTCCCTGCAAACATAATGTACTTTTTTTTTTTTCTCTCTCAATCTGATTGGGTGGGCCTGGCAGGGTCTACGCCCTTGACACACACACACCTCCGTGCACTTCCTTATCTGACCTGCACATATGCAGCACTGGGACAAGCACCTCCTCCCTCTCTTTCTTTTCAATTCAATTTCAATTTAAGGGGCTTTATTGGCATGGGAAACAGATGTTTACATTGCCAAAGCAAGTGAAATAGATAATCAAACATGTGTTTACAGTAAACATTACACTTACAAAAGTTCCAAAAGAATAAAGACATTTCAAATGTCATATTATATGCAAATAGTTAAAGTACACAAGGGAAAATTAAATAAACATACATTTGGGTTGTATTTCAAATGGTTTTTGATCTTCACTGGTTTCCATTTTCTTGTGGCAACAGGTCACAAATATTGCTGCTGTGATGGCACAGTGTGGTATTTTACCCAGTAGATATGGGAGTTGATCAAAATTGTGTTGTTTTGAATTCTTTGTGTTTCTGTGTAATCTGAGGGAAATATGTGTCTATGGTCATACATTTGGCAGCAGGTCAGGAAGTGCAGCTCAGTTTCCACCTCATTTTGTGGGCAGTGTGCACATAGGCCACCGTAGGCAGACCTGGCTCTCAAGAGAAGATAGGCTTTCTCAATAGCAAGGCTATGCTCACTGAGTCTGTACATAGTCAAAGCTTTCCTTAAATTTGGGTCAGTCACAGTGGTCAGGTATTCTGCCACTGTGTACTCTGTTAAGGGCCAAATAGCATTCTAGTTTACTCTGGGGGTTTTTTGTTTATTCTTTCCAATGTGTCAAGTAATTATCCTTCTGTTTTCTCATGATTTGGTTGGGTCTAATTGTGTTGCTGTCCTGGGGCTCTGTGGGGTCTGTTTGTGAACAGATCCTCAGGACCAGCTTGCTTAGGGGACTCTTCTCCAGGTTCATCTCTCTGTAGGCGATAGCTTTGTTATGGAAGGTTTGGGAATCGTTTCCTTTTAGGTGGTTGTAGAATTTTAACGGCTCCTTTCTGGATTTTGATAATTAGTGGGTGTCGGCCTAATTCTGCTCTGTATATATTTGTTGTTTTACGTTGTACACAGAGGATATTTTTACAGAATTCTGCATGCAGTCTCAATTTGGTGTTTGTCCTCTTCTGTGAATTCTTGGTTGGTGAGCGGACCCCAGACATCACAACCATAAAGGGCAATGGCTTCTTTAACTGATTAAAGTATTTTTAGCCTAATTGGTACGTTGAATTTTTTTCCTTTTGATGGCATAGAAGGCCCTTCTTGCATTGCTTTCTCGCTCTCTCTCTCTTGTTCTCTCCCCCACTCTCAATTTCCGTCTCTCCTTCTTTTTCTTTTATCATGTTAAAACCAGTGGGCATTGTCCTCAGCGGTGAATGACCAGCCTGATCACAAGAAATAAACAGCGATTTCGAACACTTGAAAAGGTCCTAAGAACTTCGATATACACACATAGAAGCTATATCTACAGTTGAAATCAGAAGTTTACATACACCTTAGCCAAATACATTTAAACTCAGTTTTTCACAATTCCTGACATTTAATCCTAGTAAAAATTCCCTGTCTTAGGTCAGTTAGGATCACCACTTTATTTTAAGAATGTGAAATGTCAGAATAATAGAGAGAATTATTTATTTCAGCTTTTATTTCTTTCATCACATTCCCATTGGGTCAGAAGTTCACATACACTCAATTAGTATTTGGTAGCATTGCCTTTAAATTGTTTAACTTGGGTCAAACATTTCGGGTAGCCTTCCACAAGCTTCCCACAATAAGTTGGGTGAATTTTGTCCCATTCCTCCTGACAGAGCTGGTGTAACTGAATCAGGTTTGACGGCCTCCTTGCTCGCACATGCTTTTTCTATAGGTTTGAGGTCAGGGCTTTGTGATGGCCACTCTAATACCTTGACTTTGTTGTCCTTGAGCCATTTTGCCACAACTTTGGAAGTATGCTTGGGGTCATTGTCCATTTGGAAGACCCATTTGCGACCAAGCTTTAACTTCCTGACTGATGTCTTGATCTTGCTTCAATATATCCACTTAATTTTCCTCATGATGCCATCTATTTTGTGAAGTGCACCAGTCCCTCCTGGAGAAAAGCACCCCCACCACATGATGCTGCCACCCCTGTGCTTGGTTGGGATGGTGTTCTTCGGCTTGCAAGCCTCCCCCTTTTTCCTCCAAACATAATGATGGTCATTATCGCCAAACAGTTCTATTTTCTTTGTACCTGTTTCCTCCAGCATCTTCACAAGGTCCTTTGCTGTTGTTCTGGGATTGAAATGCACTTTTCGCACCAAAGTACATTGATCTCTAGGAGACAGAACGCGTCTCCTTCCTGAGCGGTATGACGGCTGCATGGTCCCATGGTGTTTATACTTGCGTACTATTGTTTGTACAGATGAACGTGATACCTTCAGGCGTTTGGAAATTGCTCCCAAGGATGAACCAGACTTGTGGAGGTCTACAATTGTTTTTCTGAGGTCTTGGCTGATTTCTTTTGATTTTCCCATGATGTCAAACAGAGGCCCTGCGTTTGAAGGTAGGCCTTGAAATACATCCACAGGTACACCTCCAATTGGCTCAAATGATGTCAATTAGCCTATCAGAAGCTTCTAAAGCCATGACATTATTTTCTGGTGTTTTCCAAGCTGTTTAAAGGCACAGTCAACTTAGTGTATGTAAACTTCTGACCCACTGGAATTGTGATACAGTGAAATAATCTGTCTGTAAACAATTGTTGGAAAAATTACTTGTGTCATGCACAAAGTAGATGTCCTAACCAACTTGCCAAAACTATAGTTTGTTAACAAGAAATTTGTGGAGTGGTTGAAAAACGAGTTTTAATGACTCCAACCTAAGTGTATGTAAACTAAGTGTATATCTCATATATATATATATATATATCAAATTAGAGGATTTGGCTATTTCAGCGACACCCGTTGCTGACAGGTGTATCAAATTGAGCACACAGCCATGCAATCTCCATAGACAAACATTGGCAGTAGAATGGCTTTACTGAAAGCTCAGTGACTTTCAACATGGCACCTTCATAGGATTCCACCTTTCCAACAGTTTGTCAAATGTGTAAACCTTGCCGCCATTGGACTCTGGAGCTGTGGAAGTTCGTTCTCTGGAGTGATGAATTACGCTTTAATATCTGGCAGTCCGAAGAACTAATCTGGGTTTGGCAAATGCCAGGAGAACGCTACCTGCCTCAATGTATAGTGCCAACTGTAAAGTTTGGTGGAGGAGGAATAATGGTAAATGGTCTGTTTTTCATGGTTCGTGCTAGGCCCCTAGAATGTCATTGTACGCTACAGGATACAATGACATTCTAGATGATTCTGTGCTTCCAACTTTGTGGCAACAGTTTCGGGAAGGCCCTTTCCTGTTTCAGCATGACAATGCCCCCGTGCACAAAGTGAGGTCCACGCAGAAATGGTTTGTTGAGAATGGTGTGGAAGAACTTAACTGGCCTCCACAGAGCCCTGACCTCAACCCCATCGAACACCTTTGGGATGAATTGGAACAACCAACTGCGAGCCTAATCGCCCAACATCAGTGTCCAACCTCACTAATGCTCTTGTGGCTGAATGTAAGAAAGTCCCCACAGCAATGTTCCAACACTTTAGATTTGTATTTTGTGACAAATGGAATTTATTTATTTGATCACAATAGTAGACATTGAACTGGCTACAATTCTGTTGTTGGCCGATGGTAGCTACAGCTAGGCACATGCTAACCTGAGTACTAGCAACAGTAACAGTTAATCCAGGTATAATGGCTAACACAAACATTGGCTACCATGATATCCTGCAAGTTATGTCAGCCAGTTCTGCACAAATAAAGACCTACCTTGAAATACACAATAATAAATCCCGATTGGTATTTGACCATTCAATTCTGCAAAACGTGCAGTGTTGTTGTAGCTTGCTAGGTAGCTTGCTAGGTTATTCCATCCCAAAGCACAATGCCATATCAGAGTGGGCCAGTTCGTTTTGCACGGCCCGATGCACTTCGATTACTAGCAACATAACATGACAAACTCTTTTGGTCACTTTAGTACCTACTTACTTACCTGATTGGCCTCAGTCACCAAAGCCACCAGCAGGACGTTCCTTTCTTGACATCCTAAGCCGCAATGTATTGTTGGTGAATGAGTTTTTTTTTTTTTTTATGTGATTGAAATTTGCAAAAATAGAAGTGTGCAATTATTTGTCTATACATTGTTCCATAAAGATGATTTTACATTGGTTATATTAGACTTGTGGAATATTAATTGTGCAACCTTTCCCCAAAGGTCTGTCTGTTTTTATTTTACCTTTTATTTAACTAGGCAAGTCAAAATTTGATTTGATATAAAGAACAAATTCTTATTTTCAATGACGGCCTAGGAACTGTGGGTTAACTGCCTTGTTCAGGGGCAGAACGACAGATTTTTACCTTGTCAGCTCGGGGATTCGAACTTGCAACCTTTCGGTTAGTAGTCCAACGCTCTAACCACTTGGCTACCTGCCGGTCTGTCCGTGATAGAGATTCTCAGCTTTTCTTGACATCTCACTCCACAAAGCAAGTCCTGCAGGCTCTGGTGTTATCTTATCTACAATGCCCAGAACAGAGCAACACATTGTAATCATATGACTGATATCAATACTTTGCATGCCAGTCTCTCTTGGCTAAGAGTTGAGGAAAGACTGACTGCTTCACTTCTTGTTTTGTAAGAAACAGTCATGTGTTGGAAATTCCAAATTGCTTGCATAGTCAACTTACACACACACACAGCACTGCCACACACACTTACCCCACCAGACATGGCACCAGGGGTCTTTTCACAGTCCCCAAATCCAGAACAAATTCAAGACAGCGTACAGTATTATATAGAGCCGTTATTGTATGGAACTCCCTTCCATCTCATATTGCTCAAGTGATTTAAAAAAACAGAAAGCAACACATCACGGCACAACTCCTCCCCCAGATGACCTACTTTTTGTGTGTATGTATTGACATGTATGTGTAACTGATACACACACACACACACGTTAATGTTTTTAAATGTACAGTACCAGTCAAAAGTTTGGACACACCTACACATTCAAATGTTTTCACTATTATTCTACAATGTAGAAAATAGTAAAGACATCAAAAACTCTGAAATAACACATATGGAATCATGTAGTAACAAAATGTGTTAAACAAATCAAAATATTTTTATTTGAGATTCTTCAAAGTAGCCACCCTTTGCCTTGACAGCTTTGCACACTCTTGGCATTTTCTCAACCAGCTTCATGAGGTAGTCACCTGGAATGCATTTTAATTATCATGCGTGCCTTGTTAAAAGTTAATGTGGAATTTCATTCCTTCTTAATTACTTTGAGCCAATCAGTTGTCTTGTGCCAAGGTAGGGTTGGTATACAGAAGATATTTGGTAAAAGACCAAGTCCATATTATGGTAAGAACAGCTCAAATAAGCAAGAGAAACGACAGTCATATCAAATTTTATTTGTCACATGAGCCGAATACAACAGGTGTAGACCTTTACAGTGAAATACTTACTTACAAGCCCTTAATCAACAATGCAGTTTTTAGAAAAAATAAGTGTTAGGTAAAAAAGTAACAAACAATTGATCATTACTTTAAGACATGAATCAGTCAATCCAGAAACATTTTAAGAACGTTGAAAGTTTCTTCAAGTGCAGTTGCAAAAAACCATCAAGCTCTGTGATGAAATTGTCTCCCAAGAGGACCGCCACAGGAATGGAAGACCCAGTGTTACCTCTGCTGCAGAGGATAAGTTCATTAGTTACCAGACTCAGAAATCGGCAACTTACTGCACCTCAAATTGCAGCTCATATAAATGCTTCACAGAGTTCAAGTAACAGACACATCTCAACATCAACTGTTCAGAGGAGACTGTGTGAATCAGGCCTTCATGGTTGAAATGCTGCAAAGAAACCACTACCAAAGGACACCAATAATAAGAAGAGACTTGCTTGGGCCAAGAAACACGAGCAATGGACATTAGACCGGTGGAAATCTGTCCTTTTGGTCTGATGAGTCCAAATTTGTGATTTTTGGTTCCAACTGCCGTGTTTTTGTGAGACGCAGAGTAGGTGAACGGATCTCTACATGTGTGGTTCCCACCGTGAAGCATGGAGGAGGCGGTGTGATTGTGTGGGGGTGCTTTGCTGGTGACAATCTCAGTGACTTACTTAGAATTCAAGGCACACTTAACCAGCATGACAACCGCAGCATTCTGCAGCGATTCGCCATCCCAACTGGTTTGCGCTTAGTGGGACTATCATTTGTTTTTCAACAGGACAATGACCCAAAACGCATCTCCAGGCTGTGTAAGGGCTATTTGACCAAGAAGGGGAGTGATGGAGTGCTGCATTAGATGACCTGGCCTCCACAATCACCCCACCTCAACCCAATTCAAGTGCTCAGCATATGTGTGAACTCCTTCAAGACTGTTGGAAAGGCATTCCAGGTGACTACCTCATGAAGCTGGTTGAGAGAATGCCAATTGTGTGCAAAGCTGTCATCAAGGCTAAGGGTGGCTATTTGAAGAATCTCACATGATTCCATGTGTTATTTCATAGTTTTGATGTCTTCACTATTATTCTACAATGTAGAATATAGTAAAAAAATATATTAAAAAATGTAATGAGTAGGTGTGTCAACTTTTGACTGGTACTGTATGTCAATTGTAAAGTATTTTGTCTGTAATGTCTTTTCGTTATGTGTTGGACCCCAGTAAGACTAGCTGTCTCCATTGGCGTCGGCTAATGGCGATCCTAATAAAAATCTAATCCCAAACCATAGCCCTAATCTTAACCACTCTGAATGAAACCATAGCCCTAATCTTAACCACTCTGAATGAAACCATAGCCCTAATCTTAACCACTCTGAATGAAACCATAGCCCTAATCTTAACCACTCTGAATGAAACCATAGCCCTAATCTTAACCACTCTGAATGAAACCATAGCCCTAATCTTAACCACTCTGAATGAAAACCCTTTGAGTTGTTTCTGTTTTAACCCTGTAACCATGTAGAATTTGTTCTGTAACCACGTGGAATTAATGCATCAAAAAATAGAAGTTCATCCATAATACATCAAATTTTGAAGGAATACTATGAGATCAAAGTTTATTTGTAACGTGCGCCGAATACAACAGGTGTAGACCTTACAGTGAAATGCTTACTTACAGGCTCTAACCAATAGTGCAATTTTTAAGTAAAAAAAAAAAGGTATTATTCGAACATTAGATAAATAAAGACAGTGAATAATAACAGTAACAAGGCTATATACAGTAACGAGGCTATATACAGTAGCGAGGCTATATACAGTAGCGAGGCTACATACAGACACCTGTTAGTCAGGCTAATTGAGGTAGTATGTAGGTATGGTAAAGTGACTATGCATATATGATAAACAAAGAGTAGCGTAAAAGAGGGGTTGGCGGGTGGTGGGACACAATGTAGATAGCCCGGTTAGCCAATGTGCGGGGGCACCAGTTAGTTGCGCTAATTGAGGTAGTATGTACATGAATGTATAGTTAAAATGACTATGCATATTTGATAAACAGAGAGTAGCAGCAGCGTAAAAGAGGGGTTGGGGATCTTGTTTGAATAATCACTTCCTCTTTCGCTCTTTAAATAGCTCTTAAACGCCACACATTATGGAACCAGGCTCGTGACTAGTATACATTAAAAAAATCACACACTACCAAAGTTAAAAACTCTCCACTGGCTGGTTCTGACATGCCCCTTTGTTTTGACTCAACAAAACTTATGTTAGGACACACACACACACACACACACACCGTGCACACACAGTCCTCTCTGTGTGTGGTTCTTGTTAATTAACATACAGTACCAAGGCCCGTGCCAAACCAAACCCCTTTGACTGTCAGACAGACAGAGAGAGAACACAGAGAAGAAAACAAGGGGGATAGACACACACACTATCCCCTACTATTCGTACTACAACACTTGAAATGTCTATCTGTTTTGAAACCTTTTTGCGGGATAGTCAACGAGGGGCTATGTGTTCTGAAGGGGCTTTCTACAAGGTGTTGCAGTATTTTCCAAAGGAATCATAAAGACCCTCCTATTGTGTGTGTATTGATATGTAGACTTCTTGTCCCGTTAAAAAATTTATTCTTGTCTATTAATGTTCTGTATTATGTCATGTTTTGTGTGGACCCCAGGAGAATTACCTGCAGCTTTCGTAAAACGGCTAATGGGGATCCTAACAGAGTGGAGAGGAGGATGTGATGGTTCACCGTGTTGGAGGCAGTGGAGATGTGTGTGTGTGTGTGTGTGTGTATATATATCATACATACTGTACATACATCACCCTCAAGTGTTTGGGAAAGAAGAGATACAGGTCTGTAGTGTTGGTTTCTTGAGGAGTGGAGCGACTCTATCCATCTTGAAGTCAGAGGGGATGCAGCCAGGAAATAGGAATGTCAGAAGGCTTGCACCTTGCGGGGACACACAAAACACTCTTCTTCACTTATTCAGCTGTCCCCATAGGAGTACGCTTTTTGGTTCCAGGTCGAACCCTCTGTGGAAAGGAGGGTTCTACATGTAAACCAAAACAGTTCTACTTGGAACCAAAAGGATTCTACCTAAAATCAAGAAGGGTTCTTCAAAGAGTTCTCATATGGGGACAGGTGGATAACCCTTTTAGGCCCTAGATAGCACCTTTTTTTTAAGTGCACTAAAAACGCCGGGACGGTACCAGGACGAGTGTGTAGGGCCGGGACGGTACCAGGACGAGTGTGTAGGGCCGGGACGGTACCAGGACGAGTGTGTAGGGCCGGGACGGTACCAGGACGAGTGTGTAGGGCCGGGACGGTACCAGGACGAGTGTGTAGGGCCGGGACGGTACCAGGACGAGTGTGTAGGGCCGGGACGGTACCAGGACGAGTGTGTAGGGCCGGGACGGTACCAGGACGAGTGTGTAGGGCCGGGACGGTACCAGGACGAGTGTGTAGGGCCGGGACGACACCAGGACGAGTGTGTAGGGCCGGGACGACACCAGGACGAGTGTGTAGGGCCGGGACGGTACCAGGACGAGTGTGTAGGGCCGGGACGGTACCAGGACGAGTGTGTAGGGCCGGGACGGTACCAGGACGAGTGTGTAGGGCCGGGACGGTACCAGGACGAGTGTGTAGGGCCGGGACGGTACCAGGACGAGTGTGTAGGGCCGGGACGGTACCAGGACGAGTGTGTAGGGCCGGGACGGTACCAGGACGAGTGTGTAGGGCCGGGACGGTACCAGGACGAGTGTGTAGGGCCGGGACGGTACCAGGACGAGTGTGTAGGGCCGGGACGACACCAGGACGAGTGTGTAGGGCCGGGACGACACCAGGACGAGTGTGTAGGGCCGGGACGACACCAGGACGAGTGTGTAGGGCCGGGACGGTACCAGTATCGCTGTACTTGTTAGTATCGTGGCATGGAAACAAAACGTGAAGCAGATTGAACTTGTTTATGAAAACAGCCCTGATGTTGGAAACAAACATCATTATGTTGTCGTCTAGAGTCGCATGTATTAATTTCTCCAAGTTATTGCACACTATGTTACATACAGCAGGTTTTAAATAACCAAAGTGTTTAGTCTGTGTTTTTATTTTTGTCATTGGAAAAATATTGTGACGCTGGTATCGTCGTGTGTGTGAGAGAGACATGGTAACGTCAGTGAGTATGGTTTTCAGTGTAATCTCAAACCTTGTTGATTTATTCCTCGCTGGGCGCAGACGTCAGTTCAACGTCTGGTTTTGATTCACGTTATGTTTTTGTGTCATTGGATTTAGGTTGAAAGTTGGATAAAGAAAAGACCATGACTTTTTGAAAATCCAATCAGTTTTCTACGTCGATAAAACTACATCACACAACTTTTTCCGGGGGTTAAATGACGTGGCAGTAAGGTCTGTGCTTCTATCTCTCTGAGGAACCAGATACCCTAGAATACATACTGTACTCAGCCATTAACTGGTAAAGAGGAACTAAGGTGAACATAAAGATCAATCCTCACACAGGCACGCACAGACACCACACACACATCGTTGGGGCTTATCCATGTTAGCTTGGGGGACAGTCAGGAGAGGTGAGGGTCTGTGGAAGCTCTAGCAAAGGAACAGTATGGTTAATCCTAACCACACACACACACACAGCTAGACAGGCCCTAGTTGTTGCCATAGAGACAGCGTGGCGTTCTAAACACCGTGGGCGGACGCCCTAATGCAGGGATCACCAACTAGTTGAGCGGATGGTCGGGTGGCCCAGAACATAATTACAAATCATTTGTAGACCGCAAATTAACCGCAAGAAGCCCAAACGGATATATTTGACTAAAACATAATCATGTTGAACCTTGCTTACATTAGTAAGTCTCTATTATGCATGGGAATACCTTTTTGCTCAGAAAATTTTGGGGGGGGCAAATAAAACCATTGCCAGTTGGGGAACCCTGGTGTGTGTGTGTGAGAACAGACTTCTATTTTTAGCTTATTTTCAGCTGTACTCAAACACCCTTGGACAGGGGAGGGACTTGAGAGGAGGCCACACCCATTTTCATTATATGGAAGTTAACAAGGGTTCTTAAAGGGGGGTGTGTGTGTGTGTGTGTGTGTGTGTGTGTGTGTGTGTGTGTGTACATGTTGGATCCTAAATAACAGCGTTGTCTAGTGAGATACAAAAGTTCCTATTTAATTTATTTTCTCAGCTGAGGTGAAATATGTTTTATTGAATATAGTGAGACCTGAGTACAAAAATACAAGCAGAAGACAAGAGCAGACAACAACATGAGTTTGACACACTTGAACCTCTACTGGAAACAGAAGACCTTTCTGTCTTTCTTCCCTGTCTCTACTCTCCTCCCTTCTCTACTCTCCTCTCTACTCTCCTCCCTTCTCTCCTCCCTTCTCTCCTCTCTACTCTGCTCTCTACTCTGCTCTCTACTCTCCTCCCTTCTCTCCTCCCTTCTCTCCTCCCTTCTCTCCTCTCTACTCTGCTCTCTACTCTACTCTCCTCCCTTCTCTCCTCCCTTCTCTCCTCTCTACTCTCCTCTCTACTCTCTGTCTCTACTCTCTGTCTCTACTCTCCTCCCTTCTCTCTATATTTGGAGGTGCTTAGCTGAAGAAGCTTCTCTTGTTTTGCAAGACACACACACACACACACACACACACACACTATCACATCCTTTCTATGTACAAATAACAACCTAGGCCTAACACACTGTTTCAGGAAATAACAGCTTCTGTTTTGCAAGCGTCTATTAATTCTGCTCCTACACACTCTCTCACTCTCTCACACACACACACACACACACACACACACACACACACACACACACTCACCCCTTCTGTAAACCTCCCTAAACATGAGCTAGGAGGCAGGTTAGAGCATCTGGTTTAGTGTAACAGATGATTGACACCGTTGTGGGAAAGCTAACCGTGTGTGTTTTAAAAGTAACCGTTCCTAAATAGATGCTGTCTGGTGCCTAAGAAAATGAAGATTCAGATATACATATCCCTTACACACACACACACACACACACACACACAGAGGAAGGCTGTTTTTGGAGCGTTCTCTGCTCTCTGTTTCTGCAAAACAGGCCGAGCAGGTGGGCGGAACTTCGGCTTCCCCTAGCCAATCAGAGCCTCGGCTACTCCAGCTGACTCCCCACCCCCTTCTCCCAGCCAATCAGAAGCCAGCTCCTCTCCCCCCTTCTTCTCTATATGTGTTCAGTGCTGACTGGAACTACCAGCTGGGAGGAAGAGAGATGAAAAGCAGAGACAGAGAAAAGGACAGAGGAGCTGAGATAGAGGAGGCCTGATGACAGAGAAAGAGAGGCTACGGGGGGAGAGAGAGAGAGACACCCTACTAGAATCTGAAGTCCACTGTTTGCTGATGATCTGGTGCTTCTCTCACCAGCCAAGGAGGGCCAACAGCAGCACCTAGATCAAATCAAATTTTATTAGTCACATGCGCCAAATACAACAGGTGTAGTAGACCTTACAGTGAAATGCTTACTTACGAGCCCCTAACCAACTATGCAGTTTAAAAAATATATGGTTAAGAATAAGAAATAAAAGTAAGAAGTAATTAAAGAGCAGCAGTAAAATAACAACAGCAAGATTAAATACAGGGGGGTACAGAGTCAATGTGCGGGGGCACCGGTTAGTTGAGGTAATATGTACATGTAGGTAGAGTTATTAATGTGACACTGCATAGATAACAAGAGAGTAGCAGCGGTGTAAAAGGGAATGCGAATAGTCTGGGTGGCCATTTGATTAGGTGTTCAGGAGTCTTATGACTTGGGGGTAGAAGCTGTTTAGAAGCCTCTTGGACCTAGACTTGGCGCTCCGGTACCGCTTGCCGTGCGGTAGCAGAGAGAACAGTCTATGACTAGGGTGGCTGGAGTCTTTGACCATTTTTAGGGCATTCCTCTGACACCACCTGGTATAGAGGTCCTGGATGGCAGGAAGCTTGGCCCCAGTGACGTACTGGGCCGTTCGCACTACCCTCTGTAGTGCCTTGCGGTCGGAGGCCGAGCAGTTGCCATACCAGGCAGTGATGCAACCAGTCAGGATGCTCTCGATGGTGCAGCTGTAGAACCTTTTGAGGATCTGAGGACCCATGCCAAATATTTTCAGTCTCCTAAGGTGGAATAGGTTTTGTCATACCCTCTTCACGACTGTCTTGGTGTGTTTGGACCATGTTAGTTTGTTGGTGATGTGGACACCAAGGAACTTGAAGCTCTCAACCTTCTCCACTACAGCCCCATCAATGTGAATGGGGTCGTGCTCTGTCCTCTTTTTCCTGTAGTCCACAGTCATCTCCTTTGTCTTGATCACAGTGAGGGAGAGGTTGTTGTCCTGGCACCACACGGCCAGGTCTCTGACCTCCTCCATATAGGCTGTCTCGTTGTTGTCGGTGATCAGGCCTACCGCTGTTGTGTCATCGGCAAACTTAATGATGGTTTTGGAGTCGTGCCTGGCCGTGCAGTCATGGGTGAACAGGGAGTACAGGAGGGGACTGAGCACGCACCCCTGAGGGGCCCCTGTGTTGAGGATCAGTGTGGCGGATGTGTTGTTACCTACCCTTACCACCTGGGGGCGGCCTGTCAGGAAGTCCAGGATCCAGTTGCAGAGGGAGGTGTTTATTCACAGGGTCCTTAGTTTAGTGATGAGCTTTGAGGGTACTATGGTATTGAATGCTGAGCTGTAGTCAATGAATAGCATTCTCACATAGGTGTTCCTTTTGTCCAGGTGGGAAAGGGCAGTGTGAAGTGCAATAGAGATTGCATCATCTGTGGATCTGTTGGTGGTATGCAAATTGGAGTGGGTCTAGGGTTTCTGGGATAGTGGTGTTGATGTGAGTCATGACCAGCCTTTCGAAGCACTTCATGGCTACAGATGTGAGTGCTATGGGTTGGTAGTCATTTAGGCAGGTTACCTTAGTGTTCTTGGGCACAGGCACTATGGTGGTCTGCTTAAAACATGTTGGTATTACAGACTCGGAGAGGTTGAAAATGTCAGTGAAGACACTTGCTAGTTGGTCAGCGCATGCTCGCAGTACACGTCCTTGTAATTCGTCTGGCCCTGCGGCCTTGTGAATGTTGACCTGTTTAAAGGTCTTACTCACATCGGCTGCGGAGAGCGTGATCACACAGTCTTCCAGAACAGCTGGTGTCTCATGCATGTTTCAGTGTTATTTGCCTCGAAGCGAGCATATAAGTAGTTTAGCTCGTCTGGTAGGCTCGTGTCACTGGGCAGTTCTCGGCTGTGCTTCCCTTTTTGTAGTCTGTAATGGTTTGCAAGCCCTGCCACATCCGACGAGCGTCAGATCTGGTGTAGTACGATTTGATCTTAGTCCTGTATTGACGCTTTGCCTGTGATTGTTCGTCTGAGGGCATAGCGGGATTTCTTATAAGTTTCCAGGTTAAGAGTCCCGCTCCTTGAAAGCGGCAGCTCTAGTCTTTAGCTCAGTGCGGATGTTGCCTGTAATCCATGGCTTCTGGTTGGGGTATGTACATACTGTCACTGTGGGGACGACATCATCGATGTACTTATTGATGAAGCCAATGACAGATGTGGTGTACTCAATGCCATCGGAGGAATCGCGGATCATATTCTAGTCTGTGCTGGCAAAACAGTCCTGTAGCTTAGCATCTGCTTCATCTGACCCCTTTTTTATTGATCTAGTCACTGGTGCTTCTTGCTTCTTGCTTCTTTTGCTTGTAAGCAGGAAACAAGAGGATAGAATTTTGGTCATATTTGCCAAATGGAGGGTGAGGGAGCCCTTTGTACGTGTCTCTGTGTGTGGCGTAAAGGTGGTCCAGAGTAAAGGTTGTCCAAAGTAAAAAAATGAATAATAATAATTCCCCCCCTCATTAAACTCCCCGGCTACTAGGAGCGCCGCCTCTGGGTGAGCGTTTTCTTATTTGGTTATGGCAGAGTACAGCTCATTCAATGCTGTCTTAGTGCCAGCCTCTGACTGTGGTGGTATGTAAACAGCTACGATAGATACAGATAAACTCTCTAGGTAGGTAGTGTGGTCTACAGCTTATCATGAGATACTCTACCTCAGGCAACCAATAGCTTGAAACTTCCATAGATATCGTGCACCAGCTGTTACAAAAATGCATAGTCCGCTGCCCCTTGTCTTACCAGACGCCGCTGTTCTATCCTGCCGGTACAGCGTATAACCAGCCAGCTGTATGTTGATAGTGTTGTCGTTCAGCCACATCTCTGTGAGGCATGAGGGCCCCCCCCCTGCTTTTCCTTCACCCAAATCCAGACAGCTGATGCAAAATCTGGATCCCTACAAATCAGCTGGGCTAGACAATCTGGACCCTCTCTTTCTAAAGTTATCCGCCAAAATTGTTACAACCCCTATTACTAGATTATTCAACCTCTCTTTTGTATTGTCTGAGATCACCAAAGATTGGAGAGCTGCCGCGGTCATCCCCCTCTTCAAAGGGGGAGACACTCTAGACCCAAACTGTTACAGACCTATATCTATCCTGCCCTGCCTTTCTAAAATCTTCGAAAGCCAAGTTAATAAACAGATCACCGACCATTTCGAATTCCACCGTACCTTCTCCACTATGCAATCTGGTTTCCGAGCTGATCACGGGTGCACCTCAGCCAGGCACAAGGTACTAAACGATATCATAACCGCCATCGATAAAAGACTGTACTGTGCAGCTGTCTTCATCGCCCTGGCCAAGGCTTTCGACTCTGTCAATCACCGCATTATTCGCCGCATTATTATCGGCAGACTCAATAGCCTTGGCTTCTCAAATGACTGCCTCGCCTGGTTCACCAACTACTTCTCAGATAGAGTTCAGTGTGTCAAATCGGAGGGCCTGTTGTCCGGACCTCTGGCAGTCTATGGGGGTGCCACAGGGTTCAATTCTCGGGCCGACTCTTTTCTCTGTATACATCAAACATGTCGCCCTTGCTGCTGGTGATTCTCTGATCCACCTCTACGCAGACGACACCATTCTGTATACATCTGGCCCTCCTTTGAACACTGTGCTAACAAACCTCCAAACGAGCTTCAACGCCATACAACACTACTTCCGTGGCCTCCAACTGCTTTTAAATGCTAGTAAAACTAAATGCATGCTCTTCAACCGATTGCTGCCTGCACCCTCCCGCCTGACTAGCATCACTACTCTGGACGGTTCTGACCTAGAATATGTGGACAAATACCTAGGTGTCTGGTTAGACTGTAAACTCTCCTTCCAGACTCACATTAAGCATCTCCAATCCAAAATGAAATCTAGAATTGGCTTCCTATGTCGCAAACAAAGCCTCCTTCACTCATGCCGCCAAACATACCCTCGTAAAACTGACTATGCTACCGATCCTTGGCAATGTAATTTACAAAATAGCCCCCAATACTCTACTCAGCAAACTGGATCCAGTCTATCACAGTGCCATCCGTTTTATCACCAAAGCCCCATTTACTACCCACCACTGCGACCTGTATGCTCTCATTGGCTGGCCCTCACTACATATACATCGCCAAACCTACTGGCTCCAGGTCATCTATGTCTTTGCTAGGTAAAGCCCCGCCTTACCTCAGCTCACTGGTCACCATAGCAACACCATCCCGTAGCACGCGCTCCAGCAGGTATATTTCACTGGTCACCCCCAAAGCCAACACTTACTTTGGCTGCCTTTCCTTCCAATTTTCTGCTGCCAATGACTGGAACAAATTGCAAAATTCTCTGAAGCTGGAGACTCATATCTCCCTCACTAGCTTTAAGCACCAGCTGTCAGAGCAGCTTACCGATCACTGTACATGTACATAGCCAATCTGTAAATAGCCCACCCAACTACCTCATCCCCATATTATTACTTTCCCTCTTGCTCTTTTGCACCCCAGTATCTCTACTTGCACATCATCATCTGCACATCTATCACTCCAGTATTAATGCTAAATTGTAATTATTTTTAGATTAGATTTTTCTATTGTGTTATTGACTGTACGTTTGTTTGTGTAACTCTGTTTTTTGTCGCTCTGCTTTGCTGTATCTTGGCCAGGTCACAGTTGTAAATGAGAACTTGTTCTCAACTGGCCTACCTGGTTAAATAAGGGTGAAATAAAAATATATATAAAAAAACATAAAGCACAAGATATTACAATTTTGAATATCTCGTTGGTAGTTTAATCTTCCCCGTAGGTCATTTATTTTATTGTCCAAAGATTGCACGTTTGCTAGCAGAATGGAAGGAAGTTGGGGTTTATTCAATCGCCTACGAATTCTCAGATGGCAGCCTGCCCTCCGGCCCCTTTTTCTCCGCCTTCTCTTCACACAAATCACGGGGATCTGGGCCTGTTCCCGAGAAAGCAGTATATTGTTCGCGTCAGACTCGTTAACCCTCCTGTTGTGTTCGTTTCATGTTAATTAATTCTGTCTTCCCGGTCCAAAATGACCGCCCCATTTTAGCTGATTATAAATCCATAATAATACATATATTATCGCCTAATGTTGTGCTAGATCTTTTTATGTTCTTGTGAACATTACAAGTTTTGAACTTCTATTTGCTATTTATGGCCTGTAGGCCTTATTGACCTCAGCTCATGCATCTCATTTTTGAGTTTAAAAAAAGCATAATGTATGGATTATTTTGACTATAGCAAATACTCAGATGAAACATATTGTGCTATTTATCACAGACTACTTTGTGTCAAAGTATAACAAGGACTCTCTCCTCACCAGTGTCACGATCAAAGATATGATCAAGAGCCTCACATACACTATATCGTTTGGTCATTGTGCTGCCACAGAATGAATTGTGAGCAAGTCCTCAAAAAAGCTTTTATATACCAGAGCAGCGAGAAAAGTTCTATATATTATTGAAACAATGTTGTGATTGTTTGTGAGTGCCAACAGGTGTGGTTCCCTTCGGGGAATTATTCTATTGGGGAAAGGTTCCCGTGGGGGTTGCCATGGAAGCCAAGAAGGGGAGTGAGGTGTGTGTGTGTGTGTGTGTGTGTGTGTGCTCAAACACACATGCATATGTGGGGGTCTGGGAGAGGAAGTGTGTCCATCTGATGATTGGGCATGTGCCTGAACTCAATTTTATTCACCCATTCATTTCAAATGAACGCTCATTTTTGACACCACAAGTGTACAAACGTTAAATAAAACACCCAAAATGTAATGAAAATCATCCAAATGTATTTTGTTTGTTCAGATGCCCTGTGTGGACAAAGTCATGGAACCTTATGACAATCAGATTAAATGAACAACATTTTTCAGAGAGAGAGAGAACTTGTAAATTCGACCGGAACACAACAGGAGGGTTAATGGGGGGGGAAATGATTCTGCCAGTCCGTGGTGAGTAATCGCAGTCCTCATGTCCACAAGTTATTTTCGGTTGCGGCAACATTATGTACAAAATAAGTTACAAAAAAAACATCTGCCTTCTTCTCCGGCGCCATCACTTATCTTCTGCACATCACAACACTGTATATAGACATAATATGACATTTAAAATGTCTTTATTCTTTTGGAACTTCTGTGAGTGTCATGTTAATTTATATTGTTTATTTCACTTTTTGTTTATTTTCTTCACTTGCTTTGGAAATGTTAACATATGTTTCCCATACCAATAAAGCCCTTGTATTGGGGAGGGGGACAGGGGAAGAGAAGGAGGGGCTACAGGGGAAGAGAAGGAGGGGCTACAGGGGAAGAGAAGGAGGGGCTACAGGGGAAGAGAAGGAGGGGCTACAGGGGAAGAGAAGGAGGGGCTACAGGGGAAGAGAAGGAGGGGCTACAGGGGAAGCGAAGGAGGGGCTACAGGGGAAGCGAAGGAGGGGCTACAGGGGAAGCGAAGGAGGGGCTACAGGGGAAGCGAAGGAGGGGCTACAGGGGAAGCGAAGGAGGGGCTACAGGGGAAACGAAGGAGGGGCTACAGGGGAAGCGAAGGAGGGGTTACAGGGGAAGAGAATGAGAGAGAGAGGGGAAGCGAAGGAGGGGCTACAGGGGAAGCGAAGGAGGGGCTACAGGGGAAGCGAAGGAGGGGCTACAGGGGAAGCGAAGGAGGGGCTACAGGGGAAGCGAAGGAGGGGCTACAGGGGAAGAGAATGAGAGAGGGGCTACAGGGGAAGAGAATGAGAGAGGGGCTACGGGGGAAGAGAAGGAGAGAGAGAGGGGCTACGGGGGAAGAGAAGGAGAGAAAGAGGGGGACAGGGGAAGGGAAGGAGGGGTACAGGGGAAGAGAAGGAGAGAAAGAGGGGGACAGGGGAAGAGAAGGAGAGAAAGAGGGGGACAGGGGAAGAGAAGGAGAGAAAGAGGGGGACAGGGGAAGAGAAGGAGAGAAAGAGGGGGACAGGGGAAGAGAAGGAGAGAAAGAGGGGGACAGGGGAAGAGAAGGAGAGAGAGAGGGGGGACAGGGGAAGAGAAGGAGAGAGAGAGGGGCTACGGGGGAAGAGAAGGAGAGAGAGAGGGGCTACGGGGGAAGAGAAGGAGAGAGAGAGGGGCTACGGGGGAAGAGAAGGAGAGAGAGAGGGGCTACGGGGGAAGAGAAGGAGAGAAAGAGGGGGACAGGGGAAGAGAAGGAGAGAAGGAGGGGTACAGGGGAAGAGAAGGAGAGAAGGAGGGGTACAGGGGAAGAGAAGGAGAGAAGGAGGGGTACAGGGGAAGAGAAGGAGAGAAGGAGGGGCTACAGGGGAAGAGGAGGGGTACAGGGGAAGAGAAGGAGAGAGAGGGGCTACAGGGGAAGAGAAGGAGAGAGAGGGGCTACGGGGGAAGAGAAGGAGAGAGAGGGGCTACGGGGGAAGAGAAGGAGAGAGAGAGAGGGGCTACGGGGGAAGAGAAGGAGAGAGAGAGAGGGGCTACGGGGGAAGAGAAGGAGAGAGAGAGAGGGGCTACGGGGGAAGAGAAGGAGAGAGAGAGAGGGGCTACGGGGGAAGAGAAGGAGAGAGAGAGAGGGGCTACGGGGGAAGAGAAGGAGAGAGAGAGAGGGGCTACGGGGGAAGAGAAGGAGAGAGAGAGAGGGGCTACGGGGGAAGAGAAGGAGAGAGAGAGAGGGGCTACGGGGGAAGAGAAGGAGAGAGAGAGAGGGGCTACGGGGGAAGAGAAGGAGAGAGAGAGAGGGGCTACGGGGGAAGAGAAGGAGAGAGAGAGAGGGGCTACGGGGGAAGAGAAGGAGAGAGAGAGAGGGGCTACGGGGGAAGAGAAGGAGAGAGAGAGAGGGGCTACGGGGGAAGAGAAGGAGAGAGAGAGAGGGGCTACGGGGGAAGAGAAGGAGAGAGAGAGAGGGGCTACGGGGGAAGAGAAGGAGAGAGAGAGAGGGGCTACGGGGGAAGAGAAGGAGAGAGAGAGAGGGGCTACGGGGGAAGAGAAGGAGAGAGAGAGAGGGGCTACGGGGGAAGAGAAGGAGAGAGAGAGAGGGGCTACGGGGGAAGAGAAGGAGAGAGAGAGAGGGGCTACGGGGGAAGAGAAGGAGAGAGAGAGAGGGGCTACGGGGGAAGAGAAGGAGAGAGAGAGAGGGGCTACGGGGGAAGAGAAGGAGAGAGAGAGAGGGGCTACGGGGGAAGAGAAGGAGAGAGAGAGAGGGGCTACGGGGGAAGAGAAGGAGAGAGAGAGAGGGGCTACGGGGGAAGAGAAGGAGAGAAAGAGGGGGACAGGGGAAGAGAAGGAGGGGTACAGGGGAAGAGAAGGAGAGAAAGAGGGGCTACGGGGGAAGAGAAGGAGAGCGAGAGGGGCTACGGGGGAAGAGAAGGAGAGCGAGAGGGGCTACGGGGGAAGAGAAGGAGAGCGAGAGGGGCTACGGGGGAAGAGAAGGAGAGCGAGAGGGGCTACGGGGGAAGAGAAGGAGAGAGAGAAGGGCTACGGGGGAAGAGAAGGAGGGGTACAGGGGAAGAGAAGGAGAGAAAGAGGGGCTACAGGGGAAGAGAAGGAGGGCTACAGGAGAAGAGAAGGAGAGAAAGAGGGTCTACGGGGGAAGAGAAGGAGAGAAAGAGGGGCTACGGGGGAAGAAGGAGAGAGAGAGGGGCTACGGGGGAAGAGAAGGAGAGAAAGAGGGGGACAGGGGAAGAGAAGGAGGGGTACAGGGGAAGAGAAGGAGAGAAAGAGGGGGACAGGGGAAGAGAAGGAGAGAAAGAGGGGCTACAGGGGAAGAGCAGGAGAGAAAGAGGGGGACAGGGGAAGAGCAGGAGAGAAAGAGGGTCTACAGGGGAAGAGAAGGAGAGAAAGAGGGTCTACAGGGGAAGAGAAGGAGAGAAAGAGGGGGACGGGAAGAGAAGGAGAGAAAGAGGGGCTACAGGGGAAGAGAAGGAGAGAACGAGGGGGACGGGGGAAGAGAACGAGGGGGACGGGGGAAGAGAAGGAGAGAAAGAGGGGCTACAGGGGAAGGAGAGAGAGAGGGGCTACGGGGGAAGAGAAGGAGAGAAAGAGGGGGACAGGGGAAGAGAAGGAGGGGTACAGGGGAAGAGAAGGAGAGAAAGAGGGGGACAGGGGAAGAGAAGGAGAGAAAGAGGGGCTACAGGGGAAGAGCAGGAGAGAAAGAGGGGGACAGGGGAAGAGCAGGAGAGAAAGAGGGGGACAGGGGAAGAGCAGGAGAGAAAGAGGGTCTACAGGGGAAGAGAAGGAGAGAAAGAGGGTCTACAGGGGAAGAGAAGGAGAGAAAGAGGGGGACGGGAAGAGAAGGAGAGAAAGAGGGGCTACAGGGGAAGAGAAGGAGAGAACGAGGGGGACGGGGGAAGAGAACGAGGGGGACGGGGGAAGAGAAGGAGAGAAAGAGGGGCTACAGGGGAAGAGAAGGAGAGAGAGAGGGGCTACAGGG
Organism: Salvelinus namaycush; assembly: GCF_016432855.1. NCBI lineage: Eukaryota > Metazoa > Chordata > Actinopteri > Salmoniformes > Salmonidae > Salvelinus > Salvelinus namaycush. The sequence goes on from NC_052307.1 coordinate 4,866,083, forward strand.
GAAGAGAAGGAGAGAGAGAGGGGCTACAGGGGAAGAGAAGGAGAGAAAGAGGGGCTACAGGGGAAGAGAAGGAGAGAAAGAGGGGCTACAGGGGAAGAGAAGGAGGGGTACAGGGGAAGAGAAGGAGGGGTACAGGGGAAGAGAAGGAGAGAAAGAGGGGCTACAGGGGAAGAGAAGGAGAGAAAGAGGGGCTACGGGGGAAGAGAACGAGGGGGACGGGGGAAGAGAAGGAGAGAAAGAGGGGCTACAGGGGAAGAGAAGGAGGGGGACAGGGGAAGAGAAGGAGAGAAAGAGGGGGACAGGGGAAGAGAAGGAGAGAAAGAGGGGGACAGGGGAAGAGAAGGAGAGAAAGAGGGGGACAGGGGAAGAGAAGGAGAGAAAGAGGGGCTACGGGGGAAGAGAAGGAGAGAAAGAGGGGGACAGGGGAAGAGGAGAGAAAGAGGGGCTACAGGGGAAGAGAAGGAGGGGTACAGGGGAAGAGCAGGAGAGAAAGAGGGGGACAGGGGAAGAGAAGGAGAGAAAGAGGGGCTACAGGGGAAGAGAAGGAGAGAAAGAGGGTCTACAGGGGAAGAGAAGGAGAGAAAGAGGGGGACAGGGGAAGAGAAGGAGAGAAAGAGGGGCTACAGGGGAAGAGAAGGAGAGAGAGGGGCTACAGGGGAAGAGAAGGAGAAAAGAGGGGCTACAGGGGAAGAGAAGGAGAGAAAGAGGGGCTACAGGGGAAGAGAAGGAGAGGAAGAGGGGCTACAGGGGAAGAGAAGGAGGGGCTACAGGGGAAGAGAAGGAGGGGTACAGGGGAAGAGAAGGAGAGAAAGAGGGGGTACAGGGGAAGAGAAGGAGAGAAAGAGGGGCTACAGGGGAAGAGAAGGAGAGAAAGAGGGGCTACATGGGAAGAGAAGGAGAGAAAGAGGGGGACAGGGGAAGAGAAGGAGAGAAAGAGGGGGACAGGGGAAGAGAAGGAGAGAAAGAGGGGCTACAGGGGAAGAGAAGGAGAGAAAGAGGGGCTACAGGGGAAGAGAAGGAGAGAAAGAGGGGGACGGGGGAAGAGACGGAGAGAAAGAAGGGCTACAGGGGAAGAGAAGGAGAGAAAGAGGGGGACAGGGGAAGAGAAGGAGAGAAAGAGGGGCTACAGGGGAAGAGAAGGAGAGAAAGAGGGGCTACAGGGGAAGAGAAGGAGAGAAAGAGGGGCTACAGGGGAAGAGAAGGAGAGAAAGAGGGGCTACAGGGGAAGAGAAGGAGAGAAAGAGGGGCTACAGGGGAAGAGAAGGAGAGAAAGAGGGTCTACAGGGGAAGAGAAGGAGAGAGAGAGGGGCTACGGGGGAAGAGAAGGAGAGAAAGAGGGGGACAGGGGAAGAGAAGGAGGGGTACAGGGGAAGAGAAGGAGAGAAAGAGGGGCTATAGGGGAAGAGCAGGAGAGAAAGAGGGGGACAGGGGAAGAGAAGGAGAGAAAGAGGGGCTACAGGGGAAGAGAAGGAGAGAAAGAGGGGCTACAGGGGAAGAGAAGGAGAGAAAGAGGGGCTACAGGGGAAGAGAAGGAGAGAAAGAGGGGCTACAGGGGAAGAGAAGGAGAGAAAGAGGGGCTACAGGGGAAGAGAAGGAGAGAAAGAGGGTCTACAGGGGAAGAGAAGGAGAGAGAGAGGGGCTACGGGGGAAGAGAAGGAGAGAAAGAGGGGGACAGGGGAAGAGAAGGAGGGGTACAGGGGAAGAGAAGGAGAGAAAGAGGGGCTATAGGGGAAGAGCAGGAGAGAAAGAGGGGGACAGGGGAAGAGAAGGAGAGAAAGAGGGGCTACAGGGGAAGAGAAGGAGAGAAAGAGGGGCTACAGGGGAAGAGAAGGAGAGAAAGAGGGGCTACAGGGGAAGAGAAGGAGAGAAAGAGGGGCTACAGGGGAAGAGAAGGAGAGAAAGAGGGGGACAGGGGAAGAGAAGGAGAGAAAGAGGGGCTACAGGGGAAGAGAAGGAGAGAAAGAGGGGCTACAGGGGAAGAGAAGGAGAGAAAGAGGGGCTACAGGGGAAGAGAAGGAGAGAAAGAGGGGCTACAGGGGAAGAGAAGGAGAGAAAGAGGGGGACAGGGGAAGAGAAGGAGAGAAAGAGGGGCTACAGGGGAAGAGAAGGAGAGAGAGGGGGACAGGGGAAGAGAAGGAGAGAAAGAGGGGGACAGGGGAAGAGAAGGAGAGAAAGAGGGGGACAGGGGAAGAGAAGGAGAGAAAGAGGGGCTACAGGGGAAGAGAAGGAGAGAAAGAGGGGCTACAGGGGAAGAGAAGGAGAGAAAGAGGGGGACGGGGGAAGAGAAGGAGAGAACGAGGGGGACGGGGGAAGAGAAGGAGAGAAAGAGGGGCTACAGGGGAAGAGAAGGAGAGAAAGAGGGGCTACAGGGGAAGAGAAGGAGAGAAAGAGGGGGACAGGGGAAGAGAAGGAGAGAAAGAGGGGCTACAGGGGAAGAGAAGGAGGGGTACAGGGGAAGAGAAGGAGAGAAAGAGGGGCTACAGGGGAAGAGAAGGAGAGAAAGAGGGGCTACAGGGGAAGAGAAGGAGAGAAAGAGGAGCTACAGGGGAAGAGAAGGAGAGAAAGAGGGGGACAGGGGAAGAGAAGGAGAGAAAGAGGGGCTACAGGGGAAGAGAAGGAGAGAAAGAGGGGGACAGGGGAAGAGAAGGAGAGAAAGAGGGGGACAGGGGAAGAGAAGGAGAGAGAGAGGGGCTATAGGGGAAGAGAAGGAGAGAAAGAGGGGGACAGGGGAAGAGAAGGAGAGAAAGAGGGGGACAGGGGAAGAGAAGGAGAGAAAGAGGGGCTACAGGGGAAGAGAAGGAGAGAAAGAGGGGCTACAGGGGAAGAGAAGGAACCAGTGAACAGCCTTCATTGTTGTCAAGTAATTTGGGAGGACTGAAAGAAAGCGTGAGAGAGTGGAGGAAGGGGGATGGGGAAGCAGAGTGAGCAAGCAAGAGAGGTGGGAGGGGGTTTGTGTGCATGTACGTGTTAGAGTGACTGAGGGAGCAAGAGAGGTGGGAGGGGGTTTGTGTGCATGTACGTGTTAGAGTGACTGAGGGATAGAGTTGATAGTGTTGGGCATACCAGGACATCACAGGAGGGGAGGGGAGCAGAAACGTCCTCTACTCCACAGCACCAGAGCAACCTGATCAGCACTGGCCTTGGGAACAACGTTTTCACACAGGACTGGTTCTCTCTTAAACACTCTATTCAGCCAGAGGAGGCCAAGCAAGGAATAAATAGTGAAGAGATGGAGTGAAGGCAAGCTGACCTGCTATACATAACTCTCAGCTGAAAGAGAGACACCATTCACCAGAGGTACTTAGCTGTGTCTCTGTGAGGGTGAGAATGATAATGGAGAGAGAAGCCTTAGCTGTGTGTCTGTGAGGGTGAGAATGATAACGGAGAGAGAATCCTTAGCTGTGTGTCTGTGAGGGTGAGAATGATAATGGAGAGAGAAGCCTTAGCTGTGTCTCTGTGAGAATGATAACGGAGAGAGAATCCTTAGCTGTGTGTCTGTGAGGGTGAGAATGATAATGGAGAGAGAAGCCTTAGCTGTGTCTCTGTGAGGGTGAGAATGATAATGGAGAGAGAGAAGCCTTAGCTGTGTCTCTGTGAGGGTGAGAATGATAATGGAGAGAGAAGCCTTAGCTGTGTCTCTGTGAGGGTGAGAATGATAATGGAGAGAGAAGCCTTAGCTGTGTGTCTGTGAGGGAGAGTCATAAGCTGCTAGCTATGTTCCTGTTGTCTTTGTGTTGTCAGTGTCAGGAGGCCTGGCACTCAGCAGCTCCTAAAATGGCCTCATAGAAGAGAGAGAGACCCCTGTCAAGCAGCATTCTCAGCAACTATCCAACTGAGCTGTTGGCTTAGCTAAGACCCCCATATCTTTCTCGCTCTCTCTCTCTCTCTCTCTCCATTTCTCAGTTCAATTCTAAGGGGATTTATTGGCATGGGAAACGTATGTTTACATAGCCAAAGCAAGTGAAATAAACAATGAACACAAAAGTGAAATATACATAAATTGCCAACAAACACATTACACACACAAAATATGTATCTTTCCTCTGTTCTGTTTTCTCTCTGTTTTCTGTCGGTTCTCTCTCAGTTCTCTCAGTTTTCTCTCGGTTCTGTCGGTTCTCTCTCAGTTCTCTCTGTTTTCTCTCTGTTTTCTGTCGGTTCTCTCTCAGTTCTCTCTGTTTTCTCTCGGTTCTGTCGGTTCTCTCTCAGTTCTCTCGGTTCTGTCGGTTCTCTCTGTTTGTAGTCCGTCATTACATCCCTCCCTCCCCCTGTTCATGACGACGTCACATTCTAACACTGTGGCTCACGCTAACCTACAGTGCATTCGGAAAGTATTCAGACCCCTTGACCCCTTTTCCGCATTTTGTTACATTAGAGCCTTATTCTAAAAAAACATGTATCAGCAATCTACACACACTACCCCATAATTGCAAATGTATAAATAGAAATACCTTATTTACAGACTCGAAATTGAGCTCAGGTTTATCCTGTTTCCATTGATCATCCTTGAGATGTTTCTACAACTTGATTGGAGTCTACTGTACCTGTGGTAAATTCAATTGATTGGACATGAGTTGGAAAGGCACACAGCTCTCTATATAAGGTTCCACAGTTGACAGTACATGTCAGAGCAAAAACCAAGAGATGAGGTTGAAGGAATTTCCCGTAGAGCTCCGAGACAGGATTGTGTCGAGGTACAGATCTGGGGAAGGACACCAAAACATTTCTGCAGCATTGAAGGTTTGTAACCGCCAAGACTCTCCCTAGAGCTGGCCGCTCGGCCAAACTGAGCAATCAGGGAAGAAGGGCCTTGGTCAGGAAGGTGACCAAGAACACGATGGTCACTCTGAAAGAGCTCCAGAGTTCCTCTGTGAAGATGGGAAAACCTTCCAGAAGAACCACCATCTCTGCATAACTCCACCAATCAGGTCTTTACGGTGGAGTGACCAGACGGAATCCACTCCTCAGTAAAAGGCACATGACAGAAAGATCCTTGATGAAAACCTGCTCCAGAGAGCTCAGGACCTCAGACTGGGGAGAAGGTTCACCTTCCAACAGGACAACGACCCTAAGCACACAGTCAAGACAACGCAGGAGTGGCTTCGGGACATGTCTCTGAATGTCATGTCCTTGAGTGGCCCAGCCAGAGCCCGGACTTGAACCCGATTTAATGTCTCTGGAGAGACCTGAAAATAGCTGTGCAGCAACGCTCCCCATCCAACTTGACAGATCTTGAAAGGATCTGCAGAGAAGAATGTGAGAAACTCTCCAAAGAGAGAGAGAGAATACTTATGTGAATGTTATATTTCAGTTCATTTTATTTTATACATTTGTAAAAAAATATCTATAAACCTGTTTTTGCTTTGTCATTATGGGGTATTCTGTGTAGATTGATTTTAGTCCATTATATAATAAGGCTGTAAGGTAACAGTGGAAAAAGTCAAGGGGTTTGAATTCTTTCCGAATGCACTGTAAATCCCATCAAACTTTGATAGTGTCAAAATCATGTCAAATAAAATGTTATTTGTCACATGCTTCGTAAACAACAGGTGTAGACTGATGTAATGGATGTGAAATGGCTAGCTAGTTAGCGGTGGTGCCCGCTAATAGCCTTTCAATCGGTGACATCACTCGCTTTGAGCCCCTGAAGTAGTAGTTCCCCTTGCTCTGCAAGGGTCGCGGCTTTTGTGGAGCGATGGGTAACGACGCTTCGTGGGTGACTGTTGTTGATGTGTGCAGAGGGTCTCTGGTTCGCGCCCGTGTCGGGGCGAGGGGACGGTCTAAAGTTATACTGTTACACTGACAGTGAAATACTTATGGGCCGTTTTCCAACCATGCAGAGTTAAGATGAAAAATGTAATAAAAAAATTACTGAGTCAATGTGCAGGGGTACGAGGTAATAACATGGCTATATACAGGGAGTACGAGCTAATAACATGGCTATATACAGGGAGTACCAGGTAATAACAAGGCTATATACAGGGAGTACCAGGTAATAACAAGGCTATATACAGGGAGTACCAGGTAATAACAAGGCTATATACAGGGAGTACCAGGTAATAACAAGGCTATATACAGGGAGTACCAGGTAATAACATGGCTATATACAGGGAGTACCAGGTAATAACATGGCTATATACAGGGAGTACCAGGTAATAACATGGCTATATACAGGGAGTACCAGGGGTACGAGGTAATAACATGGCTATATACAGGGAGTACCAGGGGTACGAGGTCATTAACAAGGCTATATACAGGGAGTACCAGGGGTACGAGGTCATTAACAAGGCTATATACAGGGAGTACCAGGGGTACGAGGTAATAACAAGGCTATATACAGGGAGTACCAGGTAATAACATGGTTATATACAGGGAGTACCAGGTAATAACATGGCTATATACAGGGAGTACCAGGGGTACGAGGTAATAACATGGCTATATACAGGGAGTACCAGGGGTACGCGGTAATAACATGGCTATATACAGGGAGTACCAGGGGTACGAGGTAATAACACGGCTATATACAGGGAGTACCAGGTAATAACATGGTTATATACAGGGAGTACCAGGTAATAACATGGCTATATACAGGGAGTACCAGGGGTACG
>NC_052307.1:4877687-4965345 GCF_016432855.1 Salvelinus namaycush
CCTCTCTCTCTCTCTCTTTACCTCTCTCTCTCTCTCTCTCTTTACCTCTCTCTCTCTCTCTCTTTACCTCTCTCTCTCTTTACCTCTCTTTACCTCTCTCTCTCTATTTATATATGATATGTCAGCCGTTCATAAATATCTTGTCATCGTCAGCTCTTCTCCCATCAGGTCACATGATAACTTGCTCGTGTTCCATATTCCATGTAAGATGGTACTTGGAGGGTTCATCGGTTGCTCGTTGCAACATTACTGAAGTTGAAACTGATCTGCTGGTAATTTCATCTCTGCCAAAAGGAGATGTTAGAGGTAGTATTTTGAATCACTGTAATATAAATATAATTTATCTGCATTTGTCGGAATCCCAGCATTTATATTCTGTTCACATTTTATGGTGCCCATGTCACGTTGACCTTCTGCAGGGGCCATCTTGTTTCCTTCTAGGATGTTTTCTTGGAACAGTATCTTTCTCTCTCTGTGGGGGAGCACAAAGGGCCTGTTGTCAAGGCTGCAGGTTGTCATGGAAGCAGCTTGTTCATGGGAGCATGTTCTGGTCCAAAGGTTCAGCTTATTTGACTGGTTCATCTCTGCAATAAAAAAATCTAATTTTCAGGAATTCACTGATGGCCTGAATTATCTACAGAGGGGTTCCGTCACTGCAAGGTCCTGATAGAATGGTCCATAGGTTGACTCTGATCAATCAGTTAATTTATTAATGAAGCTAATTCTCTCTCTCTCTCGTGTCTCTAGGGATTCTCTGTGGAATGACCGTGTCATGATGCAGTCGCTGAGTCTCACCCCGCACCCAGGTGACGAGGGAGGGTGTCTCCGGCTGTCGGCCAATCACAGAAGGTGCTTTAGGATAGTCACTTCCTGTTTGTGTTCATCAATACTTCCTCTCGGAACCCTCCAGCCTCACTGACGTCCCGCCCCCTTGGTGAGTAGGCCACTCAATCAAAGTAGGCTACTTTCAGCCAACACTTCTTAGAGAATCTATCTTTTATTTTCTCTCTGTCTCTGTCTCTGTCTGTCTGTCTCTCTCTCTCTCTCTGTCTTTTGTTCTGTCTCTTTCTCTCTGTCTTTTGTTCTGTCTCTCTCTCTCTCTGTCTTTTGTTCTGTCTCCATCTCTGTCACTATGTCTCTGTCTCGCTCTGCCTGTCTCTCTCTCTAATTTCTCTCTCCAGGCCAAAGTGCCAGGGTTCTGGTCTAGAAGCACGGTTTCGACTGCTCCTACAGTTTTGCTTAGGTACTGCAGTTTAACTGACACCAGGTCCAGAAAGACCCATTTCCAATTAGATACTTTAGTCATCCCCTTTGTGCACAAAGCAATATTGAATGATTCAAATAATTGAAATGTTCTTGGGTGACGAGATGACATCGTCGCTGCTTGCACGGCTCCCTGTGCACACTGAGTGCTAGTGCTCATGTGATGTTAGTCTGTGTAAACCGGATGCAGCCCGGATATAAACAGTCCATGAATTGGCGTATGCGCACTTGAGTAGATTACCTCTCAAACAACGGGCGGACATGTTGGACACAGTTTCCAGTTCTTTATTAAACCTCAGTGCTCCAGGCGGTAGGTAGTTCCTGTGTCCATCTCTTCCATCACTTCCTCTTCCTCCTGAAGCCCCGCCCCTTCCCGTGTGGCTGTGTGGGGATACTGGTGCTAGCTGCCACATGTCGTAACCGTGGTGATGGATAGGTAACCGTGGTAGGAGTCTGTGGGCACAGCTTTCTGATGTTGTGCCAGGTGTTGACGGGTCAGAAGGGTATCATCAGGCACAGAGGTGAGACAGGAAGCGTGTTGGTTTACATTTACATTGTATTAGTGGGATAGTTATTAGCCATGATGGCGTGTCCTGTTTTTATCATTGATAACTTGTTGCTGAGTGTGTCACACCTTTTCCTCTTCTCAGGTGCTATGCGTCTCTACTTCCTGGTTTACCGTGTGCTGATGATGTCACAGAAGGAAGTATAGGACCTCTCTTCCTGTAGAACATCAGCCTCCTTGCACTTTCTAGAACATCCTGTTCCTGCTGCTACTTGACTTCCTGTTAATTGCACAACGTCTCTCAGACGCTCTAAGGCTCTGACTTCTAACCTCTGAACCCAAGCAGCCATGAGGCACATTCACGTAGAACTGACTCGCGGCAGCAAGGAGGAGCTGGCTCCTGTGGAGCTTCCATCCGACGAGGGGGACCTGTCTCCTCCTGCGGCCCCCTCACAGGGCCCAGATCCCGGGGTGATGGTCGGGGTTTCCAGGCACTTTGGTCAGGAGCAGCTGCGTCTCCAGAAGGTCTACCAGCTCTCTATCTTCTCCCAGCTGGGGGGGTTCTCAACCTCCGACCCCCCCAGGACGAGTGAGGCCCAGCCGGGACAGGCCCCTCGGATGGCCAGGCCGGGGGTCAAGAGGGGCCTGGAGGAGCCCAAGCTTAGCCACAAATGGCCCCACCTGGCTGGGGACACATACAGAGATGATGACGCCCTGGAAGAAGGGGTTCTGTGTGGGCCAGGACCTGGGGTTGGGATGGGGGTTGGGCAGGTATTCTCCTGCATCACGGTGGATCACAGAGACTCAGATGGGGACCTGTCACCTAGATCCCCCCCACCTGAACCCCTCTCCCCCGGCCACGTCCCCGCCCGACGCCCCGCCCAGCACAACCACGACAGGCCCGTCCCGGACCCGTGGGCTCCGCTGTCTCCCAAATCACCTCCCATGGTTGAGCCCCATAGCCCCCTTGGTTCCCGCAGCCCGTTACCCAGCACAGAGCCTCCTCCTGACCCTGGAGGGTCCGGGGAGGGCTGCAGTAGTGGCTCCTCATCATCAGGACAGTGTCAGCCTAACTCCTGCAGTGACGAGGGTTCCTATTGGGCCCTCGGAGCCTTCGAAACCCCCAACCCCCCTGGACCTCACCTCGGACCTACAGGCTCCCCCCACTACCTTCTCAACACAGACCCCCAGGGGCCCGGGGAGGGCAGAGAGTGTGGGGCCGAACTGAAATCCTCCCCACCCCATCCCAGTACCACAGCATCCATCAACGAGCTGGCCTCCCTGGAGAAGACCCCCAGCACCAGCGGGTTCCGTGGGGTCCCCTCGGTCCCCTGCCCGGCTAAGAAGAAACTTCTATCCTCTAGCGACACAGCAGAGTCGTGTTCGGAGGATGAGGGCCCCTCTACCTCTAAGAGGAGCCGTCTTGCACTGCTGGCCCCTGGCTTAGGGCTGGCCTCCTGCAGGGGCACCGATGCCAAGGCTGCCCCCTTCTGGAACCACCTGCTGCCTAACGCTCAGGGCCGGGCCCATGCCAAGGTGAGGGGTACAGACTAGCACACACAGAAAACTATACGCTGTTCGTAGTTTTTGCTGTCAGGCGTGTCATTGTGGCAGGCAGCTTCCCTTTTTTAATGTAACAGTCATTTGACAGCCGAGTGGCTCCAGAATGTCTATTGAGAGAGCCTGTATTGTTCTCCCTATGCTATGTGTTCTGCCTGCCTGTGCTGCTCTCGCCCAGATAGAACCCCCCCCTACCAAACCACACAGATCTTTCTGCCCCCCCCCCCCCAGAGACCTGTTAGTCTTTCTGCCCCCCCCCCCCCCCCCCCCCCCAGAGACCTGTTGGTCTTTCTGATACACACACACACACACACACACTGTTACAGACACACACAGGCAGGTATACCTTCGTTCCTTTATGTTGTTTTGGTGAGTGATACTCTATGTGATGCTCTACGTAGGCTGTTGCATTTGTAATGAAATGATCTAATGTCTATTTGTGTAGATTCTATTACCACACCGTGTTGGACACATGGATGATGATTATCAGTTTGAGCATAACAATAGGATGAATGTTTTATAGCACTGGATGATCCCAGATGGATTGTGCTTCACTAAACCATGTTTTCTCTTTCTCTCTCTCTCTCTCTGGTTCTGTCCCTCTCTCTCTCTGGTTCTGTCCGTCTCTCTCTCTGGTTCTGTCCGTCTCTCTCTCTCTCTGGTTCTGTCCGTCTCTCTCTCTCTCTGGTTCTGTCCGTCTCTCTCTCTCTCTCTCTCTCTGGTTCTGTCCGTCTCTCTCTCTCTCTCTCTCTCTGGTTCTGTCCGTCTCTCTCTCTCTCTCTCTGGTTCTGTCCGTCTCTCTCTCTCTCTGGTTCTGTCCGTCTCTCTCTCTCTCTCTCTCTGGTTCTGTCCGTCTCTCTCTCTCTCTCTCTCTGGTTCTGTCCGTCTCTCTCTCTCTCTCTCTCTGGTTCTGTCCGTCTCTCTCTCTCTCTCTCTCTGGTTCTGTCCGTCTCTCTCTCTCTCTCTCTCTGGTTCTGTCCGTCTCTCTCTCTCTCTCTCTCTGGTTCTGTCCGTCTCTCTCTCTCTCTCTCTGGTTCTGTCCGTCTCTCTCTCTCTCTCTCTGGTTCTGTCCGTCTCTCTCTCTCTCTCTCTGGTTCTGTCCGTCTCTCTCTCTGGTTCTTGTCCTCCTTCAGAGTGTATCAGAAGTCAGCAGAACCAGCAGGAGGCTGAAAAGGTATGTTGACTTTCTACCTTCATTTAAAAACATTATATTTGATTATGTGACTGTAACCATGGCTAAACCATCCATTGTTGTTTTCTCTGTGTGTGTTTACGTGTGTGTGTGTGTGTGTGTGTGCAGTCGACAGCTGCGTAGTGGGCGGCGCACAGACACCTTGTGTCGTTCTGCTCGGTCAGGCTGGCCCTCTTCCTCAATCAGCCGGTCACTTTTGGGCAACTTTGAGGTATAACACACTTGTTTGTTTTACTATGCTTGTGGACACCTGAAATATATTTCCAGCAAACATAGACTACATATTACAGTACATTCTTACCTGAAGAGACGATTGACAATTACCATACCATCCATGTGAAAATGTTTCGTAAAGTATAAAGGTATTTTGTCAGAACTTGAGTTTCTACCAAATATTTAGAGATATTTTCAAAATTCCTCATGGCCATAGAAGTAGCAGTGCTTTGTAATTGATCTTCTTCACTCTTTCCTCTCGTGGTTTCTTATCCATACTTTGAATACGCTCCTACATAAACTCAGCAAAAAAAGAAACGTCCCTTTTTCAGCACCCTGTCTTTCAAAGATAATTCTTAAAAATCTGATTAACTTCACAGATCTTCATTGTAAAGGGTTTAAACACTGTTTCCCATGCTTGTTCAATGAACCATAAACAATTAATGAACATGCACCTGTGGAACGGTCGTTAAGACACTAACAGCTTACAGACGGCAGGCAATTAAGGTCAGTTATGAAAACTTAGGACACTAAATAGACCTTTCTACTGACTCTGAAAAACACCAAAAGAAAGATGCCCAGGGTCCCTGCTCATCTGCGTGACCGTGCCTTAGGCATGCTGCAAGGAGGCATGAGGACTGCAGATGTGGCCAGAGCAATAAATTGCAATGTCTGTACTGCGAGACACCCAAGACAGCGCTACAGGGAGACAGAATGGACAGCTGATCGTCCTCGCAGTGGCAGACCACGTGTAACAAGACCTGCACAGGATCGGTACATCCGAACATCACACCTGCGGTACCGGTACAGGATGGCAACAACAACTGCCCGAGTTACACCAGGAACGCACAATCCCTCCATCAGTGCTCAGACTGTCTGTAATAGGCTGAGAGACGCTGGACTGAGGGCTTGTAGGCCTGTTGTAAGGCAGGTCCTCACCAGACATCACTGGCAATAACGTCGCCTATAGGCACAAACCCACCATCGCTGGACCAGACAGGACTGGCAAAAAGTGCTCGTTACTGACGAGTCGTGGTCTTGTCTCACCAGGGGTGATGGTCGGATTCGCGTTTATCGTCGAAGGAATGAGCGTTACTCTGAGGCCTGTACTCTGGAGGAGCATCGATTTGGAGGTGGAGGGTCCGTCATGGTCTGGGGTGGTGTGTCACAGCATCATGGGACTGAGCTTGTTGTCATTGCAGGCAATCTCAACGCTGTGCGTTACTGGGAGGACATCCTCCTCCCTCATGTGGTACCCTTCCTGCAGGCTCCACCTGACATGACCCTCCAGCATGACAATGCCACCAGCCATACTGCTCGTTCTGTGTGTAATTTCCTGCAAGACAGGAATGTCAGTGTTCTGCCATGGCCAGCGAAGAGCCCGGATCTCAATCCCATTGAGCACTTGTTGGATCGGAGGGTGAGGGCTAGGGCCATTCCCCCCAGAAATGTCAGGGAATTTGCAGGTGCCTTGGTGGAAGAGTGGGGTAACATCTCACAGCAAGAACTGGCAAATCTGGTGCAGTCCATGAGGAGGAGATGCACTGCAGTACGTAATGCAGCTGGTGGCCACACCAGATACTGACTGTTACTTTTGATTTTGAACCCCCCTTTGTTCAGGGAGACATTATTCAATTTCTGTTAGTCACATGTCTGTGGAACTTGTTCAGTTTGTCTCAGTTGTTGAATCTTATGTTCATACAAATATTTACACATGTTAAGTTTGCTGAAAATAAACTCAGATGACAGTGAGAGGACGTTTTATTTTTTTGCTGAGTTTAGAAATAAAATAAATGTGTAAAATCCTTCATGGCAAACCTCTCCCGTGGCAAACCTCTCCCATGGGAATCCCAATCACAGCTGGTTGTGATACAGCCTGGAATCGAACCAGGGTCTGTAGTGACGGCTCTAGCACTGAGATGCAGTGCCTTAGACCCCTGCACCACTTGAGGCTCGTTCTGTTTTGGAAGTATCGGTGTGTTGATCCTCCTCACTTCTCCCCCTCGTGGTTTCTTCCCCAGGAGTCGATCCTGAAGGGTCGTTTCTCTCCGTCGGGTCGTATCGAGGGCTTCACAGCAGAGATCGGCGCCAGCGGATCCTACTGCCCTCAACACGCCACTCTGCCTGTACACGTCACTTACTACGACATCTCAGAGCACAGCGCACCCTCACCCTTCTTGGTTAGTGTGTGTGTGTGTGTGTGTGTGTGTGTGTGTGTGTGTGTGTGTGTGTGTGTGTGTGTGTGTGTGTGTGTGTGTGTGTGTGTGTGTGTGTGTGTGTGTGTGTGTGTGTGTGTGTGTGTGTGTGTGTGTGTGTGAGAGATGATGTAAAATCATTTCATCTCTCTGTTGTAGGGAGTGATCTCCTTGGAGCCTCTTGGAAAGAAAGGATACAGCATACCCAAAGCAGGGACCATCCAAGTGGTGAGTCTCATGGTCCTCTTTAGCCCTCTCTCTCCCTCCAGACCTTATTCAACCCCAATAAAACTGTTCTCTCTCCCTCCAGACCTTATTCAACCCCAATAAAACTGTTCTCTCTCCCTCAGACCTTATTTAACCCCAATAAAACTGTTCTCTCTCCCTCCAGACCTTATTCAACCCCAATAAAACTGTTCTCTCTCCCTCCAGATCTTATTCAACCCCAATAAAACTGTTCTCTCTCCCTCCAGACCTTATTCAACCCCAATAAAACTGTTCTCTCTCCCTCAGACCTTATTTAACCCCAATAAAACTGTTCTCTCTCCCTCCAGACCTTATTCAACCCCAATAAAACTGTTCTCTCTCCCTCCAGACCTTATTCAACCCCAATAAAACTGGTCTCTCTCCCTCCAGACCTTATTCAACCCCAATAAAACTGTTCTCTCTCCCTCCAGACCTTATTCAACCCCAATAAAACTGTTCTCTCTCCCTCCAGACCTTATTCAACCCCAATAAAACTGTTCTCTCTCCCTCCAGACCTTATTCAACCCCTGTAAAACTGTTCTCTCTCCCTCCAGACCTTATTTAACCCCAATAAAACTGTTCTCTCTCCCTCCAGACCTTATTCAACCCCAATAAAACTGTTCTCTCTCCCTCCAGACCTTATTCAACCCCAATAAAACTGGTCTCTCTCCCTCCAGACCTTATTCAACCCCAATAAAACTGTTCTCTCTCCCTCCAGACCTTATTCAACCCCAATAAAACTGTTCTCTCTCCCTCCAGACCTTATTCAACCCCAATAAAACTGTTCTCGCTCCCTCCAGATCTTATTCAACCCCTGTAAAACTGTTCTCTCTCCCTCCAGACCTTATTCAACCCAAATAAAACTGTGGTGAAGATGTTCCTCGTGACCTATAACTTTGGGGACATGCCCGTCAATCACATGACCTTCCTGCGTCACCGCATCTTCCTGGTTCCCGTGGAGGAGGCTGGGCCAGATGGGGAGGGTCCTACAGAGCCCAGGGCAACGCCCACAGAGAGGAAGAAGATTCTCTGCTACTTGATACACCTCAGGTATGTCTATCTGGTGATTTGCTGTTTGTTTTTAAAGGGATAATCCACCCCCAGAAATAAAAAATCATGAAATTCCTGTCAATTTAGTGAACGCCTATGTTCTATCAGTGGTTCTAGAACAAATTTACCCCATGGCTTAACTTCTAAGTGGTCAGTCTGTGAAATCAGAAAATTGTGTAGGAACGTGTCATAGCTACAGTGCCCTCAGAAAGTCTTCACACCCTTTGACTTGTTGCACATTTTGTTGTTTTACAGCCTGAATTCAAAATGGATTCAATATTTTTTTTTTCTCTCGCCCATCTACACACTATCCAATAATGAAAACATGTTTTGGGAAATTCTTGCAAATGTATTGAAAATGTAATACAGAAATATCTCATTTAAGTATTCACACCCCTAAATCAATACATGTTAGAATCACCTTTTGGCATCGATTACAGCTGTGAGTATTTCTGGGTCTCTAAGAGCCTTCCACACCTGGATTGTACAATATTTGGCCATTTATTCTTTAGACAATTCTTCAAGCTCTGTCAAATTGGTTGTTGATCATGGCTAGACAGCCATTTTCAGGTCTTGCCGTAGATTTTTAAGGAGAACTGTAAGTCGGCCACTCAGGAACAGTCAATGTCTTCTTGGTAAGCAACTCCAGTGTAGATTTGACCTTGTGTTTTAGGTCATTCCTGCTGAAAGGTGAATTCATCTCCCAGACTGAACAAGGTTTTCCTTACTTAAGTATTGTGGAGTAACTACAATGTTGTTGATCCATCCTCAGTTTTCTCCTATCACAGCCATTAAACTCTGCAACTGTTTTAAAGTCACCATTGTCGTCATGTAGAAATCCCTGAGTGGTTTCCTTCCTCTCCGACAACTGAGTTAGGAAGGACGCCTGTATCTTTGTAGTGACTGGGTGTATTGATACACCATCCAAAGTGTAATTAATAACTTCACCATGCTCAAAGGTATATTCAATGTTGGCTTTTTTATTTTTTATTTTACCCATCTACCAATAGGTGCCCTTCTTTGAGGCTTTGGAAAATGTTGAATGGTCTTTGTGGCTGAATCTGTGTTTGAAATTCACTGCTCGACTGAGGGACCTTACAATTATCTGTATGTGTGGGGTACAGAGATGAGAGTAGTCCTAAAAAAAGGATGTTAAACACTTATCACACACAGACTGAGTCCATGCACCTTAATGTGACTTGTTAAGTACATGTTTACTCCTGAACTCGTTTAGGCTTTCCATGACAAAGGGGTTGAATACTTATTGACTCAAGACATTTCAGCTTTTCATGTTTTATTAATTTGTACAAATTTAGAAAAACATCATTCCGTTTTGATATTATTGGCTATTTTGTATAGGCCAGTGACAAATAAATCTCAATTTAATCCATTTGGAGTTCAGTTTGTAATACTACAACAAAATGTGGAACAAGTCAAGGGCTGTGAATACTTTCTGAAGGCACTGTACATGGTTCTCGTCAAAACGCTTTTAAAACAATTACCTGGACTCCAGATTGCTAAATCAGCCAATATATGGTATGGGCATACTTGTCTAGTCAATTTAGTTTCTCCTTCAAATTCTCCTTCAAATACCGTCTCCCAATGTACCCAATGTGTCTGTGGGAAAACATTGGAAAAGGGTCGTTGTTGCCATAGCAACGTACTCTGCATACGCTCTGGGCTGAGAGGAACTGCGAGTTAAACTCTTTGTGATTGATAGTGCAGTTTGTTTAGGTGATGGTACAGCTAAGGTAGTTACTTGACATGCTAATATTGACTTTGGTATTATTGTGTGTAGCCACGTTTGCTAACTAGCCATCCAGCCCAGAGAGAGAGCATTGCATTGTGGGTTTTGTAGTCGACTTGAGCAGCAATAGATTTCCACACCAATTTGCACATGTTGCTACCAACCTTGTAATAATGACTCAATGAAAAGTTTGTTCACAAAAAATATTGTTTTCACATACTAGTGTTATTTAACACTGTTAATCATAGGAATTTGTTCTTTGGGGTGGATTATCCCTTTAAGGTTCAGTTTGTTGTGGAAATTGTATTTTTCTGCACAGTTTGTATGGCATGTGCAATATCTTTGTTAGGAATGTCTGTCCATCCATCCATCCATCTCCACCCATCCATCCATCTCCACCCATCCATCTCCATCCATCCATATCCATCTCCATCCATTCCCATCCATCCATCTCCATCCATCCATCCATTCCCATCCATCCATCTCCATCCATCCATCCATCCATTCCCACCCATCCATCTCCATCCATTCCCACCCATCCATCTCCATCCATCCATCCATCCATATCCCACCCATCCATCCATATTCCATCCATCCATCTCCATCCATCCATTCCCACCCATCCATCTCCATCCATCCATTCCCATCCATCTCCATCCATCCATCTCCATCCATCCATTCCCACCCATCCATCTCCATCCATCCATTCCCACCCATCCATCTCCATCCATTCCCACCCATCCATCTCCATCCATCCATTCCCATCCATCTCCATCCATTCCCACCCATCCATCTCCATCCATCCATTCCCACCCATTCATATGTTTGTTGTTTGCTTTGTTTGTATGAAACCAAGATTAATTTTATAGCATTTCAAATGCAGGCATTTTAAAATGTTTTCTAATGTAATAATTTACTTAATGTCTTTAGGATTGTTTGCTGGTCAGTGCCTTGTTTCAGTAGAGTAGCTTTACACAGGCTACTGACGGTGAGGCTTCTGGTCAGTGCCTTGTTTCAGTAGAGTAGCTTTACACAGGCTACTAACGGTGATGCTTCTTCTTCTTTGTTTTCTCTTGACTCTGTAGATTCCAGAGCTCTAAATCTGGGAAGATTTACCTGCACAACGATATCCGGCTGCTATTCTCCCGCAAGTCCATCGAGGTGGACACGGGGATCCCTTACGAGCTCAAATCTTTCACCGAGGTGCCAAGAAACCCCAAATACTCCCCCCGTGTGTGACCCTGCGGCTCCTCATCCCTGACCCCTAACGCAGCCCGGAATGGTGCACAGACAGACTGCGCAGTACATCGACGAGAAAACTTGAATAGACTATACATACATACATACATACATACATACATACATACATACATACATACATACATACATACATACATACATACATACATACACTATATATAAAAACGTATGTGGACACCCCTTCAAATTTGTGGATTCGGCTATTTGAGCAATACCCGTTGCTGATAGGTGTATAAAATCGAGCACACAGCCATGCATTCTCCATAGACAGGCCATTCTACTGCCAATGCTTTACTGAAGAGCTCAGAGAATTTCAACGTGGCACCATCATAGGATGCCACCTTTCCAACAAGTCAGTTTGTCAAATTTATGCCCTGGTAGAGCTGCCCCGGTCAACAACGGCTCAGCCGCAAAGTGGTAGGCCTCACAAGCTCAAAGAACGGGACCGCCGAGTGCTTAAGCATGTAGCGTGTAAAACTCGTCTGTCCTCGGTGGCAACACTCCGTTCCAAACTGCCTCTGGAAGCAACGTCAGCACAATAACTGTTCGTCGGGAGTTTCATGAAATGGGTTTCCATGGCCGAGCAGCCGCACACAAGCCTAAGATCACCATGCGCAATGCCAAGCGTCGGCTGGAGTGGTGTAACGCTCGCCTATATTGTACTATGGAGTAGTGGAAACGCGTTCTCTGGAGTGATGAGTCACGCTTCACAATCTGGCAGTCTGACGGACGAATCTGGGTATGGCGGATGCTAAGAGAACGCTATCTTTCCCAATGCATAGTGCCAACTGTAAAGTTTGGTGGAGGAGGAATAATGGTCTGGGGCTGTTTTTCAGTGAAGGTAAATCTTAACGCTACAGCATACAATGACATTCTAGACGATTCTGTGCTTCCAACTTTGTGGCAACCGTTTGGGGAAGGCCCTTTCCTGTTTCAGCATGACAATGCCCCCGTGCACTAAGTGAGGTCCATACAGAAATGGTTTCTCGAGATCGGTGTGGAAGAACTTGACTGCCTGGACAGAGCCCTGACCTCAACCCCATCGAACACCTTTGGGATGAATTGGAACGCAGACTGTGAACCAGGCCTAATCGCCCAACATCAGTGCCCGAGCTTACTAATGCTCTTGTGGCTGAATGGAAGCAAGTCCTCGTAACAATGTTCCAACATCTAGTGGAAAGCCTTCTCAGAAGAGTAGAGGCTGTTATAGTAGCAACGGGGGGACCAACTCCATATTAATGCCCATGATTTTGGAATGAGATGTTTGACGAGCAGGTGTCCACATACTTGTCGTCATGTAGTGTACATACATACAAACATGCACAGACAACAAGCATTGATCGATACTTGCACCCAAGCTAAGCAGACTCATGTGTATACACAACTCACAGTACATATGACCACTTTTCTGTCTAGAGTTGAGTGTTAACATGCATGCCTTGTGACTAACCTAAAACCAGTTTTCCTCTAGTGCCATTCGTTTCACACACACTTCACTCTGCCTGCTTGCACCTGCCCTCTCACCCCCGCGGTGGACCAATGACAACCCTGCCACCTCAATCAGCCAGCCAATAGGAAGCCGGCAAGCCGCTAATGGAGCACACGTTGGGAGAAGAGGACTGTAGAGCATTAAACAAGCACATCCCAGTAAAGGGGAGGGACAAAACACAAACTGTATTTAACTGGAGAATAGATGAGAGAAGAAGAGAGAGAGGAGCAGTAGTTAAACAAAGACTGATTTATCTCAATCAATTAAAGAATAAAGACACACCCTGCAAACGCCGAAACAATTGGCTACACTCAGGACTTAACTGTACTGTATTTTGATTGAAGCCTATAGAGACGTTCCAGGGAACCTTCCCCCATTTCGAGCGTCATGGTACGGATCACTGTGTCGGATGTAAGCGGGGAATATACCATGAAGGGGTGGAAGGGGTGGATGCCTCCTTTCATGTAGACAGATGGAGGTTTCACTGTGTCTTCTCTTTCTGTTCAAAACAGTCTGAAATGAGAGCAGAAGGAAAATGAGCAACAAAAAAAGCTGTAGGATTTAAGTTATGTTCGCAAATGTCTTAAAAAGCTGCACAATTAGACTGTTTTTTTTTTTTTTTTTTAGATGGACATGCTTTTGCTGCATTAAAAACGTCACCATATTCCCTACATAGAGTCCTATAGGCCCTGGTCAAATGTAGTGCTCTTTAGAGCCCTATAGGCCCTGGTCAAATGTAGTGCTCTTTAGAGTCCTATAGGCCCTGGTCAAATGTAGTGCTCTTTAGAGTCCTATAGGCCCTGGTCAAATGTAGTGCTCTTTAGAGTCCTATAGGCCCTGGTCAAATGTAGTGCTCTTTAGAGCCCTATAGGCCCTGGTCAAATGTAGTGCTCTTTAGAGCCCTATAGGCCCTGGTCAAATGTAGTGCTCTTTAGAGTCCTATAGGCCCTGGTCAAATGTAGTGCTCTTTAGAGCCCTATAGGCCCTGGTCAAATGTAGTGCTCTTTAGAGCCCTATAGGCCCTGGTCAAATGTAGTGCTCTATATAGGGAATCGGGTGCCATTTGAGACACCATCTTTCTCTGTGGTGGTAGAGGAGAACTGAGATGGAGGGAGGGTAAAAATAGAGGTGGGATGGGAAAAGTATGTGTATTTAAATTAAACTCAGCGACTGGCGAGTAAAACCTGGGTCTTGATTTTGATATCATTCTTATTAACATGTGTTGAATGTGTTAATACCTTATTATCTCTGTCCAACCAACTTTTCACCCTGACAACAGTTTCACAATGTAGAATTGTCAAATAAATCTGAGACTCATGGGTTCAGTAAATGTAGTGTCCATCCAGTCTCACACACACTGAGTGGACAAAACATTAAGAACACCTGCTCTTTCCATGATATAGACTGACCAGAGTCACAAAACATTAAGAACACCTGCTCTTTCCTTGATATAGACTGACCAGGTGAATCCAGGTCAAAGCTATGATCCCTTATTGATGTCACTTGTTAAATCCACTTCAATCAGTGTAGATGAAGGAGAGGAGACGGGTTTAATAAGTAGTTTTAAGGCTTAAGACAATTGAGACGGATTGTGTATGTGCGCCGTTGGAGTGGTGGACTACAGGACATCGGTGAAGGTATTACGTTTACTGTGTATTGAAAGTGACCAGAGCACTGCCAGATATGGTAGTTCCTACAGGTGTGTCCGGCTGTGTTCCTACAGGTGTGTCCGGCTGTGTTCCTACAGGCGTGTCCGGCTGTGTTCCTACAGGCGTGTCCGGCTGTGTTCCTACAGGACTGTCCGGCTGTGTTCCTTCAGGACTGTCCGGCTGTATTGAGAAACAGCCAGAGCAGCCTTCTTCCCCGTTCGAATAGACACATCATACTGTATATCAATCACATCACTGCTTCAAACATCTCAATATTTAGCAGACTTGAAAAAAAAGAGAGGACACTTGATCTGGTCAATAAGAGACTTTACTTTGGTCTTCTAAAGAAATGATCATGTGAGTCTGCTAAGTTCAAGTGAATGTCTTCTTGACTAGAATGGCCCAGTGGTTTGAATAATATGCTGTAAAAAAAAAAAAAAAGTTGCAGTTTTACCTGCCTCATGACACAGGGAAACGCAGAGAGATCCTTCCTCATGACACAGGGAAACGCAAGAGATCCTTCCTCATGACACAGGGAAACGCAGAGAGTTCCTGCCTCATGACACAGGGAAACGCAGAGAGTTCCTGCCTCATGGCAGGGAAACGCAGAGAGTTCCTGCCTCATGACAGGGAAACGCAGAGAGTTCCTGCCTCATGACACAGGGAAACGCAGAGAGTTCCTGCCTCATGACACAGGGAAACGCAGAGAGATCCTTCCTCATGACACAGGGAAACGCAGAGAGATCCTTCCTCATGACACAGGGAAACGCAGAGAGATCCTTCCTCATGACACAGGGAAACGCAGAGAGATCCTTCCTCATGACACAGGGAAACGCAGAGAGATCCTTCCTCATGACACAGGGAAACGCAGAGAGTTCCTGCCTCATGACACAGGGAAACGCAGAGAGTTCCTGCCTCATGACACAGGGAAACGCAGAGAGATCCTTCCTCATGACACAGGGAAACGCAGAGAGTTCCTGCCTCATGACACAGGGAAACGCAGAGAGTTCCTGCCTCATGACAGGGAAACGCAGAGAGTTCCTGCCTCATGACAGGGAAACGCAGAGAGTTCCTGCCTCATGACACAGGGAAACGCAGAGAGTTCCTGCCTCATGACAGGGAAACGCAGAGAGTTCCTGCCTCATGACACAGGGAAACGCAGAGAGTTCCTGCCTCATGACACAGGGAAACGCAGAGAGATCCTTCCTCATGACACAGGGAAACGCAGAGAGATCCTTCCTCATGACACAGGGAAACGCAGAGAGATCCTTCCTCATGACACAGGGAAACGCAGAGAGATCCTTCCTCATGACACAGGGAAACGCAGAGAGATCCTTCCTCATGACACAGGGAAACGCAGAGAGTTCCTGCCTCATGACACAGGGAAACGCAGAGAGTTCCTGCCTCATGACACAGGGAAACGCAGAGAGATCCTTCCTCATGACACAGGGAAACGCAGAGAGTTCCTGCCTCATGACACAGGGAAACGCAGAGAGTTCCTGCCTCATGACAGGGAAACGCAGAGAGTTCCTGCCTCATGACACAGGGAAACGCAGAGAGATCCTGCCTCATGACACAGGGTAACGCAGAGAGATCCTTCCTCATGACACAGGGTAACGCAGAGAGATCCTTCCTCATGACACAGGGTAACGCAGAGAGATCCTTCCTCATGACACAGGGTAACGCAGAGAGATCCTGCCTCATGACACAGGGAAACGCAGAGAGATCCTGCCTCATGACACAGGGAAACGCAGAGAGATCCTTCCTCATGACACAGGGAAACGCAGAGAGTTCCTTCCTCATGACACAGGGAAACGCGGAGAGATCCTTCCTCATGACACAGGGAAACGCGGAGAGATCCTTCCTCATGACACAGGGAAACGCAGAGAGATCCTTCCTCATGACACAGGGAAACGCAGAGAGATCCTTCCTCATGACACAGGGAAACGCAGAGAGATCCTTCCTCATGACACAGGGAAACGCAGAGAGTTCCTGCCTCATGACACAGGGAAACGCAGAGAGTTCCTGCCTCATGACAGGGAAACGCAGAGAGTTCCTGCCTCATGACAGGGAAACGCAGAGAGTTCCTGCCTCATGACACAGGGAAACGCAGAGAGTTCCTGCCTCATGACACAGGGAAACGCAGAGAGATCCTTCCTCATGACACAGGGAAACGCAGAGAGTTCCTGCCTCATGACACAGGGAAACGCAGAGAGTTCCTGCCTCATGACAGGGAAACGCAGAGAGATCCTGCCTCATGACAGGGAAACGCAGAGAGTTCCTGCCTCATGACACAGGGAAACGCAGAGAGTTCCTGCCTCATGACACAGGGAAATGCAGAGAGATCCCACCTCATGACACAGGGAAATGCAGAGAGTTCCCGCCTCATGACACAGGGAAACGCAGAGAGATCCTTCCTCATGACACAGGGTAAAGCCGAGAGATCCCACCTCATGACACAGGGAAATGCAGAGAGTTCCTGCCTCATGACACAGGGAAACGCAGAGAGTTCCTGCCTCATGACACAGGGAAACGCAGAGAGATCCTTCCTCATGACACAGGGAAACGCAGAGATCCTTCCTCATGACACAGGGAAAGAAATAAGAGAAATAAGCTTTTGAGAGAAATAAGCTTTTGTGAATATGGAAAATTATAGGGTTCTTTTTATTTCAGCTCATGAAACATGGGAACACTTTACATGTTGCGTTTTATATTTGTGTACAGTGTATATCAGTCCACGTCCAAGTGTGATGATGACATGGAGTTCAAGAGGAAGTTAACATTCTTGAGAATAATGGTCCTTTATTTATGTTTTAAAACGGCAAACCACGTTCCTCCCACCCTAAAAAACACTTGACAAAGTCTTTCCTATACATGCTCTCTTTCTTTCTCCCCCCCCCCCCTCTCTCTCTCTCGGGACATCTTGTTTTAGTGTTTAACCCTATAAATGGGTTGCTAGTCTGTTTTTGCCTGTTTAGGTTCAGATGTAGTGTTAAGGTGGTCTGGGGCTGGTGGTGTGGTGGTGGTGGTCTGGGGCTGGTGGTGTGGTGGTCTGGGGCTGGTGGTGGTGTGGTGGTGGTGGTCTGGGGTTGGGTGGTGTGGTGGTGGTCTGGGGCTGGTGGTCTGGGGTTGGTGGTGTGGTGGTCTGGGGCTGGTGTGGTGTGGTGGTCTGGGGCTGGTGGTGGTGTTCTGGGGCTGGTGGTGTGGTGGTCTGGGGCTGGTGGTGTGGTGGTCTGGGGCTGGTGGTGTGGTGGTCTGGGGCTGGTGTGGTGGTCTGGGGCTGGTGTGGTGGTCTGGGGCTGGTGGTGTGTTGGGTGGTGTGGTCTGGGGCTGGTGGTGTGTTGGGTGGTGTGGTGGTGGTCTGGGGTTGGTGGTGTGGTGGTGGTGGTGGTGGTCTGGGGTTGGTGGTGTGGTGGTGGTGGTGGTCTGGGGTTGGGTGGTGTGGTGGTGGTGTGGTGGTGGTCTGGGGTTGGTGGTGTGGTGGTGGTGGTGGTCTGGGGTTGGTGGTGTGGTGGTGGTGGTCTGGGGTTGGGTGGTGTGGTGGTGGTGGTCTGGGGTTGGGTGGTGGGGTTGGTGGTGTGGTGGTGGTGGTCTGGGGTTGGTGGTGTGGTGGTGGTGGTCTGGGGTTGGGTGGTGTGGTGGTGGTCTGGGGTTGGTGGTGTGGTGTGGTGGTGGTCTGGGGCTGGTGGTGGTGGTCTGGGGTTGGGTGGTGTGGTGGTGGTGGTGGTCTGGGGTTGGGTGGTGTGGTGGTGGTGGTCTGGGGTTGGGTGGTGTGGTGGTGGTGGTCTGGGGTTGGGTGGTGTGGTGGTGGTGGTCTGGGGTTGGGTGGTGTGGTGGTGGTGGTCTGGGGCTGGTGGTGTAGTGGTGGTCTGGGGTTGGGTGGTGTGGTGGTGGTGGTGGTCTGGGGTTGGGTGGTGTGGTGGTGGTGGTCTGGGGTTGGGTGGTGGTCTGGGGCTGGTGGTGGTCTGGGGCTGGTGGTCTGGGGCTGGTGGTGTAGTGGTGGTCTGGGGTTGGGTGGTGTGGTGGTGGTGGTCTGGGGTTGGGTGGTGTGGTGGTGGTGGTCTGGGGTTGGGTGGTGTGGTGGTGGTGGTCTGGGGTTGGTGGTGTGGTGGTGGTGGTCTGGGGCTGGTGGTGATGGTCTGGGGTTGGGTGGTGTGGTGATGGTCTGGGGTTGGGTGGTGTGGTGGTGGTGGTCTGGGGCTGGTGGTGGTGGTGTGGTGGTGGTCTGGGGCTGGTGGTGTGGTGGTGGTCTGGGGTTGGGTGGTGTGGTGGTGGTGGTGGTGGTCTGGGGCTGGTGGTGTGGTGGTGGTGGTGGTCTGGGGTTGGGTGGTGGTGGTGGTGGTGGTGGTCTGGGGTTGGGTGGTGTGGTGGTGGTGGTGGTGGTCTGGGGTTGGGTGGTGTGGTGGTGGTGGTGGTCTGGGGTTGGGTGGTGTGGTGGTGGTGGTGGTCTGGGGTTGGGTGGTGTGGTGGTGGTGGTGGTCTGGGGTTGGGTGGTGTGGTGGTGGTGGTCTGGGGTTGGGTGGTGTGGTGGTCTGGGGCTGGTGGTGGTGTGGTGGTGGTCTGGGGTTGGGTGGTGTGGTGGTGGTCTGGGGCTGGTGGTCTGGGGTTGGTGGTGTGGTGGTCTGGGGCTGGTGTGGTGTGGTGGTCTGGGGCTGGTGGTGGTGGTCTGGGGCTGGTGGTGTGGTGGTCTGGGGCTGGTGGTGTGGTGGTCTGGGGCTGGTGGTGTGGTGGTCTGGGGCTGGTGGTGTGGTGGTCTGGGGCTGGTGGTGTGGTGGTCTGGGGCTGGTGTGGTGGTCTGGGGCTGGTGGTGTGTTGGGTGGTGTGGTGGTGGTCTGGGGTTGGTGGTGTGGTGGTGGTGGTGGTCTGGGGTTGGTGGTGTGGTGGTGGTGGTCTGGGGTTGGGTGGTGTGGTGGTGGTCTGGGGTTGGTGGTGTGGTGGTGGTGGTGGTCTGGGGTTGGTGGTGTGGTGGTGGTGGTCTGGGGTTGGGTGGTGTGGTGGTGGTGGTCTGGGGTTGGGTGGTGTGGTGGTGGTCTGGGGTTGGGTGGTGTGGTGGTGGTCTGGGGTTGGGTGGTGTGGTGGTGGTCTGGGGTTGGTGGTGTGGTGTGGTGGTGGTCTGGGGCTGGTGGTGTGGTGTGGTGGTGGTGGTCTGGGGTTGGGTGGTGTGGTGGTGGTGGTCTGGGGTTGGGTGGTGTGGTGGTGGTCTGGGGTTGGGTGGTGTGGTGGTGGTGGTCTGGGGTTGGGTGGTGTGGTGGTGGTGGTCTGGGGTTGGGTGGTGTGGTGGTGGTGGTCTGGGGTTGGTGGTGTGGTGGTGGTGGTCTGGGGCTGGTGGTGGTGGTCTGGGGTTGGGTGGTGTGGTGGTGGTGGTCTGGGGTTGGGTGGTGTGGTGGTGGTGGTCTGGGGCTGGTGGTGTGGTGGTGGTCTGGGGTTGGGTGGTGTGGTGGTGGTGGTGGTCTGGGGCTGGTGGTGTGGTGGTGGTGGTGGTCTGCGGCTGGTGGTGTGGTGGTGGTGGTGGTCTGGGGTTGGGTGGTGTGGTGGTGGTGGTGGTCTGGGGTTGGGTGGTGTGGTGGTGGTGGTGGTCTGGGGTTGGGTGGTGTGGTGGTGGTGGTGGTCTGGGGTTGGGTGGTGTGGTGGTGGTGGTGGTCTGGGGTTGGGTGGTGTGGTGGTGGTGGTCTGGGGTTGGGTGGTGTGGTGGTGGTGGTCTGGGGTTGGGTGGTGTGGTGGTGGTGGTCTGGGGCTGGTGGTCTGGGGCTGGTGGTGTAGTGGTGGTCTGGGGTTGGGTGGTGTGGTGGTGGTCTGGGGTTGGGTGGTGTGGTGGTCTGGGGCTGGTGGTGTTGTGGTGGTCTGGGGCTGGTGGTGGTCTGGGGCTGGTGGTGTTGTGGTGGTCCGGGGCTGGTGGTGTTCCGGGGCTGGTGGTGTTGTGGTGTTCCAGGGTTGGTGGTGTTGTGGTGGTCCAGGGCTGGTGGTGTGGTGGTGGTGGTCTGGGGCTGGTGGTGTTGTGGTGGTCTGGGGCTGGTGGTGTGGTGGTGGTGGTGGTCTGGGGCTGGTGGTGGTCCGGGGCTGGTGGTGTTGTGGTGTTGTGGTGGTCCGGGGCTGGTGGTGTTGTGGTGTTGTGGTGGTCCGGGGCTGGTGGTGTTGTGGTGGTCAGGGGCTGGTGGTGTTGTGGTGTTCCAGGGCTGGTGGTGTTGTGGTGGTCCAGGGCTGGTGGTGTGGTGCTGGTGGTCTGGGGCTGGTGGTGTGGTGGTGTGGTGGTGGTCAGGGGCTGGTGGTGGTCTGGGGCTGGTGGTGTTGTGGTGGTCCGGGGCTGGTGGTGTTGTGGTGTTCCGGGGCTGGTGGTGTTGTGGTGTTCCGGGGCTGGTGGTGTTGTGGTGTTCCAAGGCTGGTGGTGTTGTGGTGATCCAGGGCTGGTGGTGTTGTGGTGGTCTGGGGCTGGTGGTGTGGTGGTGGTGGTGGTCTGGGGCTGGTGGTGGTCCGGGGCTGGTGGTGTTGTGGTGTTGTGGTGGTCCGGGGCTGGTGGTGTTGTGGTGTTGTGGTGGTCCGGGGCTGGTGGTGTTGTGGTGGTCAGGGGCTGGTGGTGTTGTGGTGTTCCAGGGCTGGTGGTGTTGTGGTGGTCCAGGGCTGGTGGTGTGGTGCTGGTGGTCTGGGGCTGGTGGTGTGGTGGTGGTCAGGGGCTGGTGGTGGTCTGGGGCTGGTGGTGTTGTGGTGGTCCGGGGCTGGTGGTGTTGTGGTGTTCCGGGGCTGGTGGTGTTGTGGTGTTCCGGGGCTGGTGGTGTTGTGGTGTTCCAAGGCTGGTGGTGTTGTGGTGGTCCAGGGCTGGTGGTGTTGTGGTGGTCCGGGGCTGGTGGTGTTGTGGTGTTCCGGGGCTGGTGGTGTTGTGGTGTTCCGGGGCTGGTGGTGTTGTGGTGTTCCGGGGCTGGTGGTGTTGTGGTGGTCCAGGGCTGGTGGTGTGGTGCTGGTGGTCTGGGGCTGGTGGTGTGGTGGTGTTGTGGTGGTGTGGTGGTCTGGGGCTGGTGGTGTGGTGGTGGTCAGGGGCTGGTGGTGGTCTGGGGCTGGTGGTGTTGTGGTGGTCCGGGGCTGGTGGTGTTGTGGTGTTCCAGGGCTGGTGATGTTGTGGTGGTCCAGGGCTGGTGGTGTGGTGGTGGTGGTGGTCTGGGGCTGGTGGTGTTGTGGTGGTCTGGGGCTGGTGGTGTGGTGGTGGTGGTGGTCTGGGGCTGGTGGTGGTCCGGGGCTGGTGGTGTTGTGGTGTTCCGGGGCTGGTGGTGTTGTGGTGTTCCAGGGCTGGTGGTGTTGTGGTGGTCCAGGGCTGGTGGTGTGGTGGTGGTGGTCTGGGGCTGGTGGTGTTGTGGTGGTCCGGGGCTGGTGGTGTTGTGGTGTTCCGGGGCTGGTGGTGTTGTGGTGTTCCAGGGCTGGTGGTGTTGTGGTGTTCCAGGGCTGGTGGTGTGGTGGTGGTCCAGGGCTGGTGGTGTGGTGCTGGTGGTCTGGGGCTGGTGGTGTGGTGGTCCGGTGGTGGTGTGGTGGTGGTCAGGGGCTGGTGGTGGTCTGGGGCTGGTGGTGTTGTGGTGGTCCGGGGCTGGTGGTGTTGTGGTGTTCCAGGGCTGGTGGTGTTGTGGTGGTCCAGGGCTGGTGGTGTGGTGGTGGTGGTCTGGGGCTGGTGGTGTTGTGGTGGTCTGGGGCTGGTGGTGTGGTGGTGGTGGTGGTCTGGGGCTGGTGGTGGTCCGGGGCTGGTGGTGTTGTGGTGGTCCGGGGCTGGTGGTGTTGTGGTGTTCCGGGGCTGGTGGTGTTGTGGTGTTCCAGGGCTGGTGGTGTTGTGGTGTTCCAGGGCTGGTGGTGGTCCAGGGCTGGTGGTGTGGTGCTGGTGGTCTGGGGCTGGTGGTGTGGTGGTCCGGTGGTGGTGTGGTGGTGGTCCAGGGCTGGTGGTGGTGGTGTGGTGGTTTATACAGATGCTCTGCTGCTCTGGTCAGAACTTCATCCTGTTCATCCAAGTCCTCATCACCTGCAGACAGTATATCTGGAAGAAGGAGAGGGGATCTGTGAGAGACCATAGTATTGTGTGTTATTGAGATGTCTGGACTGATCTGTGAGAGACCATAGTATTGTGTGTTATTGAGATGTCTGATGTGCCCTTAAAAGCCCTTCCCAATTCCCACTAGAAAGTTTACTGTTTAATGTTTTGCAGATGGGATGAACTTTGACACACACACACACACACACACACACACACACACACACACACACACACACACACACACACACACACACGCGCATTTCTCACCCCATCAGAGCTGGGGTCAGTTCAGTTCCATGTCAATGAAGTCATTGCAGACCATGGCTATAGAGCCAGTAAGTTATGGACATCCATTATCAAGGGGAATAACTGTGGATGTGGAAATATTGTGAACACACCAGACTGTGTCTACAACTATATAAACTGCATGGCATCTGTAAGACATTTGACTTGTTATACTATAAGCATGGCTTCTGGAGCCCCCTAGTGGTCAGATTACACATTACAGGTCAAAACGGAAACTATAGTTTACTGACTTCCTGTATTGACATGAGCCCTTTAAAAAAAAATGTATCCTTTATTATAGATCTGATCATTACCTGACCTATTTAAAGGTTTCTGATTAAAATGTTCACTGTTTAAACGGTGGTGCATTCATGGCATGAGTCCGACTGTTTATATTTTCACTATTAAATAGCTGTTAGGCTACACAACAATCCAGGCCGGTGCAGGTTACACGATTGTCCTGAGAGAGAGAGAGAGAGAGAGAGAGAGAGAGAGAGAGAGAGAGAGAGAGAGAGAGAGAGAGAGAGAGAGAGAGAGAGAGAGAGAGAGAGAGAGAGAGAGAGAGAGAGAGAGAGAGAGAGAGAGAGAGAGAGAGAGAGAGAGAGAGAGAGAGAGAGAGAGAGAGAGAGAGAGAGAGAGAGAGAGAGAGAGAGAGAGAGAGAGAGAGAGAGAGAGAGAGAGAGAGAGAGAGAGAGAGAGAGAGAGAGAGAGAGAGAGAGAGAGAGAGAGAGAGAGAGAGAGAGAGAGAGAGAGAGAGAGAGAGAGAGAGAGAGAGAGAGAGAGAGAGTGCGCGTGCAGGAGAGAGCGCGTGTGTGTGCGTGCAGGAGAGAGCGCGTGTGTGTGCGTGCAGGAGAGAGCGTGTGTGTGCGTGCAGGAGAGAGCGCGTGTGTGCGCGTGCAGGAGAGAGCGCGTGTGTGTGCGCGTGCAGGAGAGAGCGCGTGTGTGTGCGCGTGCAGGAGAGAGCGCGTGTGTGTGCGCGTGCAGGAGAGAGCGCGTGTGTGTGCGCGTGCAGGAGAGAGCGCGTGTGTGTGCGCGTGCAGGAGAGAGCGTGTGTGTGCGCGTGCAGGAGAGAGCGTGTGTGTGTGTGTGTGTGCGTGTAGGAGAGAGCGTGTGTGTGTGTGCAGGAGAGAGCGTGTGTGTGTGTGTGTGTGTGTGTACTGTCTGCACATAAAATAAGAGTTGAAATATCAGCATGGGACTCTGAACCAACCGAATGTCATCATAAAAATAAGATTGGTTGTTGAGCCAATGTTGAGCTCTTTGTTCATCTCTTTCCTCCATATCTGTTGATGGCGATGTTTCCTGTCAGTTCCAGGGTGTGTTTGAGTAGGAGGTACTGGGTCACTGGGTTTCCCTTGGTTGGCGTAGATCCCCTGAACACACACGTACACTCATGCACACACACACACTGCGTAAAATGGATTGTTTCCGAGTGTGTATTACTGTGTCAAGAAGTCTTTGGCCATAAGGAGTAAAAGCCATGTGCTGGAAGTCAAAGTTCAATTGGTAAATTCAATGTTGTTCTGTGACTTGAGCAGAGTCTCAATGAGTCACCCTGGAAGACATTGATCTTCACACACACTGTAAAACCCTTTGCACTTAGAATATCTGAGTACAGTTACTTTGTAGTCATTACGCAAACCGATAGTCACTGTGACCATGTAGGAGTTCCATGTTTGAGTTATATCAGCTATGATAAACTACGCCTTGCCTTTTTGAGTGAATGGTAGAGTTGCCACCGGTGACTGTATTTGTTAGTGACAGAGACATACATGGTTGTTGAATTCGTTCATTTTCAGTCCTGTTGCCTTCACCCCGTGACACATTATCATTATAATTCAACTCATTATGACAATATTTGACATATCTCATCAGGCCATATTTTGAGGCCTAGCTTTACCTTAATACAGTGGCTTGATACTCATGGTTTACAGGTCACATCAGGCCTCCAAGTAGGGTTGCAAAATATACAGGAAAAAATCAATCCAAGAATCTTCCAAACGGGATCTCTGGAAAACCTGGCAAATGTAAAATAATTGTTTAACCCTACCTGCAATTCACATTCTGCTGAGTTAGGATATCCAACAGGTAGAATTTGTATTCACCCGCAACCTGCATTCATAATGACCGTCAAGGTCAGGAACAGTGTGGGGAGACTCCCTAAACCATTTAAACATCAAGTAATAAGGACTTTTCATTGACTTTGAGTTAAATGCCAGGTCAGCTCAGCAGTCAGTCCATCTACATGTGCTTTTCCTGTGTATGCCTATATGCTTTAAAATTAGTTCATATATTTCAAAAACCTCTCAATAAGAATAATATACTGTAAAGTTATTGAGGGTCTATTTTATACAATCTTGTCATGTCTTGAACTCTTGCTATTTTGCTGTGGTGATCTTGAACATGGAAAATAGTCACGCAACTGTAATTGACATTCCTGTGACATTTTAATAACTGATTTTGTTCATTATTAACAGGTTTGGTAAAATATGTGAAATTATGCTACTGCCACAGTTTTTCAAAGTATAGCCCACGTCGCTTAATGATAAAAATGTGACATGATTTGGGAGGACTTTAAGCATTTTATTGTGTTTACACTGCCTATTTCTCGCTCTACAAATATTGAGACAATAAAAAAATGCAATTTCAAATAAAATTCAAACTTTATTTAAATTGCATTCACAATACATTTGCAGATCTTTGTGTTGTATCATGAATGGAACACTAACACATGAGCCCGGCTATATGTACAGTATCGTTAGAATTTCAGTAGAACTAGCTTAAAAGAGTATGTTTTGTTACCTGTATAGATAAAAATCTAAAATGCGCTCACTACTGTAAGTCACTGTTGATGAGAACATCTGCTAAATGACTCAAATGCAAATGTGTATATACACAAACAAGTAAATCATTCTCTATAGTCCAAAAAAAACAAGTATTTTAACTTTCCTCCAATCTCAAAATGTAGCACCAATATTTATTACATAACCCAAGTAATGTAGCACCAATATTTATTACATAACCCAAGTAATGTAGCACCAATATTTCACGTTTATGTAAACATTGTTTAAAATGGCAACATTTGATTAAATATATCCATTATACTAGAACTTCCATACAGTAACAATCTTAAATTAGCACCTAAACAACAATTTTATGTATAATGTATACCAAAACAAATCATTTAAACCTTTTACCATTCCAAACAAAATGATGCTTGTGAAGATCAAATTTAAAATCAACTGTTATGTCACATGCTTCGTCAACAGTGAAATACTTAATACAGTATGTCTTTCTCATCCATGACCTTGGTCTCTATCAAAGCACAAAAAAAAAAGGGTGACTAGTGTAATATGATATTGTTTAAACCAGTAATATTCATAAAGAGAAAAAAAGAATGAAAGAAAGAAAAAAATGTTACGCTTTGCGGGAAACTCGGACCAATAAATATTGTAAACAATAATGTCTTCATATTTGATTGTCCGTCCATGTTGGTTGTCGTCTTGTTTTCAAATCATCGTAAAGCTTCTTCGTGGTGTTTCCTTTGTTCTTAGTACCTGGATAGAAAGATAGATAGAAAACACATCATGCCAACAATCATTTGCAGTATTACATTTTTTACAGAGGCAAATCTTGATTCCTCCTGTGTCCTCTCTCTCCTTGGCACTGAGGTTCCTCCTCTGAGGGGCGGAACCTCAGATCTTCTGCTACAATGTGCTTTGAGAAGGATGAGACGGGACACAAGGGGGGGAAAAGGACATAGATTCATCCCTTGGTGTGGTATTTCTCCCCCATAATGGACAAAAGACGACACTCACGATGTAACAGTACACCCTGAAACCTGGACAGAGGTGCCGCTGTATTGAACACTACAACGAACGACATTATTGTCAAAGTTGGACTCTGGAACCTGGTGACCTGGGTTTACAGTGATCTGTAAAAAATAAAAAGGCAAAGTATAATGTTAGGTTAGGAATCATTCACATCGTGTTGCTACAATAGGTTGAATTTGGACAGTAATATCAAAAACAGGATAGAAACCTCCTTAGCTAATAATATAGAAGAAAATATGGCAACAAACCTTAAGGATATACTTCCCAGGTGTCACATCAGTAATGTCAATCCACTGACAGTCAATATCGGCATTATAGGTGTCATAGCATCCAGGACTCAATCCCTAAAACAATCAACCCAAGACAAAGAGATTAGTCCATTCAACTAGTTCAAAATAGCCTGGTCTCAGATATCGTTGCGCTATCGTGTCAACTCCTTGTCACTTGGCATGGCTTGACATGATAGCACAAGCAGATCTGGGACCAGGCTAGAACGATAGCACAAGCAGATCTGGGAATCACAACAACACAAGCAGATCTGGGACCAGGCTAGAATGATAGCACAAGCAGATCTGGGACCAGGCTAGAACGATAGCACAAGCAGATCTGGGACCAGGCTAGAACGATAGCACAAGCAGATCAGGGACCAGGCTAGAACGATAGCACAAGCAGATCTGGGACCAGGCTAGAACGATAGCACAAGCAGATTTGGGACCAGGCTAGAACGATAGCACAAGCAGATCTGGGACCAGGCTAGAACGATAGCACAAGCAGATCTGGGACCAGGCTAGAACGATAGCACAAGCAGATCTGGGACCAGGCTAGAACGATAGCACAAGCAGATCAGGGACCAGGCTAGAACGATAGCACAAGCAGATCTGGGACCAGGCTAGAACGATAGCACAAGCAGATCAGGGACCAGGCTAGAACGATAGCACAAGCAGATCAGGGACCAGGCTAGAACGATAGCACAAGCAGATCTGGGACCAGGCTAGAACGATAGCACAAGCAGATTTGGGACCAGGCTAGAACGATAGCACAAGCAGATCTGGGACCAGGCTAGAACGATAGCACAAGCAGATCTGGGACCAGGCTAGAACGATAGCACAAGCAGATCTGGGACCAGGCTAGAACGATAGCACAAGCAGATCTGGGAATCACAACAGCACAATGAATAAAAAGATACGATACTTTACACTGAATAATCCGGTTCTGTCTCTACTATTGAATGGTGAAAGCTCTCAGATGCAAACTAATATTTATAGCCAGGCCTCTCTTCCCACTGGGCACATACAGTATGTCATTTCAACACCTAGTTTTGGTTGAGTTGTCATCTAACGTAAATTCAACAAATGTCACCATGTCATTGGATTTAGGTTTAAAAGTTGGGTAATTATTCCCTTAAATTGATGACTTTTTTGCTAATTCAAATCAGTTTTCAACACGTTGATTCAACATCATCGCATAGATTTATTTTTTTTGTTTAAATGATGTGGAAACAACATTGATTCCATCATCATCCCCCCCCCCCCCAGTGGGTTGTGTGAAGAAACAACACATATTGCATGCTGTTTAATGGGCTGGTATTATAGTGGAGCATAAAGTGATGATCACAGGATGTATCCCACATGGCACCCTATTCACTATATAGTGCACTACTTCTGACCAGAGCCCTATGGACCCTGATAAAAAGTAGTGCACTATATGGGGGAATAGGGTGCCATGTGGGACGCAGATACAGTCATAACAGACCTGAGTGTGAGACGTGCAGGCGAAGCGTCTGTAGTATCCCGGGTCACATGACGTGTCCTCCAAACAGAAGCTAGCCTTGTGTCCCTCGGCCACGCTTCTCTCGGAGCCGGGCTCCAGCAGCTCGTACAGACTGAACTCGTCCATGCTGTGGAAGTGACTGGAATACGAGGCACGTATTCTCATCAATGACCAGACCACACAGAGACTCTAATGCACTGCTTTCAATGTTGGTATTGCAAGCGTAGTAATAACCTATACACACTAGTCTGTTGAGAGCCCTCTCCACCACACCACATGCCTGTGAAACTGTACAGGCTTATAGAAGCCTGTCTTAAAGGGATAGTTACATCAAAATATGTATTTTTAGTATTTTGTTCATTAGTCCTCTGTTAATACAATTCCCCAATATGTTAGCGGGCAAGTTTTCAAGAAAGAGCAAAAACACTTTTGCATCATATGATACTTTTGCGTTTTGCATCATATATCATATGCATCACTGTCTGCAGTCTACTGACGCAATGACAACAGATATACATTTTTAAGGCAAACTGAACCATTTTAATGTCGACCGCCATATCTTACAAATGTTGTATAAATCTGTCCTGCAGAGCGAGCTGTCCTTTAGTCTGATATGTTGTATAAATCTGTCCTACAGAGAGTGCTGTCCTTTAGTCTGATATGTTGTATAAATCTGTCCTACAGAGAGTGCTGTCCTTTAGTCTGATATGTTGTATAAATCTGTCCTACAGAGAGTGCTGTCCTTTAGTCTGATATGTTGTATAAATCTGTCCTGCAGAGAGTGCTGTCCTTTGGTCTGATATGTTGTATAACTCTGTCCTGCAGAGTGTGCTGTCCTTTGGTCTGATATGTTATATAACTCTGTCCTGCAGAGAGTGCTGTCCTTTGGTCTAATATGTTGTATAAATCTGTCCTGCAGAGAGTGCTGTCCTTTAGTCTGATATGTTGTATAAATCTGTCCTGCAGAGAGAGCTGTCCTTTAGTCTGATATGTTATATAAATCTGTCCTGCAGAGAGTGCTGTCCTTTGGTCTGATATGTTGTATAAATCTGTCCTGCAGAGTGTGCTGTCCTTTGGTCTGATATGTTGTATAACTCTGTCCTGCAGAGTGTGCTGTCCTTTGGTCTGATATGTTGTATAAATCTGTCCTGCAGAGTGTGCTGTCCTTTGGTCTGATATGTTGTATAACTCTGTCCTGCAGAGTGTGCTGTCCTTTGGTCTGATATGTTGTATAACTCTGTCCTGCAGAGTGTGCTGTCCTTTGGTCTGATATGGGTGTTCAGATAACATGCGAGTGGAAGATCAAGTCAAGCTTCAGAGCTTGATCAAGACTACGGGAAGGATAATTGGTTATAGATCAAGAATCAGTCTCCAAACTGTACACAAAAGTCATCCTCCTAAAACTTGAAAGTATTTTACAGGACAGTACTCATCCCCTTCACTCAAAATTCAGTCAGAACAGCAGCTATCGGACAAGGGGAAAGAGACTTCTTCAATAGAACATTTTAACAGACAGATATGGGGACTGTTTTATTCCAACAGCCGCTAGGCTGTATAATAGATAGTCTGTTGGTCCCTCCAGAATACACCATATTGCACTTTAAATGTGTAGCTATAGGAATGTGAATGATTTATTTTCTGTAGTTTGTTTTACGTACTGTCTTTTTAACCACATGTCCAAATGAATTTCCCCCCCTGGTGGATCTGAATCTATTTATACATGTTTATGTATCAATATCCAATACTCACTGATGGCAGCTGTGCCATTCCCAGGCATAGCGAGGTTTGCTGGGCAGGAAGTCAGCAGTGCCCTGGTTCTTCACGCGCTGGGGGAACCGCAGCAGCACCCGGGTGTCGTAGTCGGCCACGCCCTGAGCAGAACTGTCCCGTCACAGGGGAAAACGTCTGGTCTTAGACATTCCAATAGTTAATATGGTAATGCACTTTATTCATGTATCAATTCTATATTTTTTTTTACAACTTTTTACATTCCAGGGACTCTAGTCCTATCATTCTAGACCCATAGTCTTCATGATTAACTAAATAATTTAATTAATTAAAGTGATTCCTAAATTGATTCCTAAATGTCCTTTTGAACTGCTGAAAGGAAAATGGAGTCTGGCGCTGTCGGTTATTACTGTTAATGAATATACAGTACATGCTACTATAGGTTTAACTACTGTAATACGTGGCAGAACCATAATGAATATACAGTACATGCTACTATAGGTTTAACTACTGTAATACATGGCAGAACCATAATGAATATACAGTACATGCTACTATAGGTTTAACTACTGTAATACGTGGCAGAACCATAATGACTATACAGTACATGCTACTATAGGTTTAACTACTGTAATACGTGGCAGAACCATAATGACTATACAGTACATGCTACTATAGGTTTAACTACTGTAATACGTGGCAGAACCATAATGAATATACAGTACATGCTACTATAGGTTTAACTACTGTAATACGTGGCAGAACCATGACTGAGTGGTAACACCCCCTTGCTCTCTCAACACATGTACACACCAGAGACCAGGGTTCAATCCCTGGTAGACCCTAACAACTTTCCTCACCATATCTATATCCCTATTGTAATTTTTAAATAAAGAATTGAAAATATTTTTAAACCACTGTAATCAGAGTCTTCTTTACGTTGGAGATCAGCATACATACACATCTAAAGCTGAGTCATTTCATGTCTGGACTTGGTAAAAAAAAAAACTAGCTATATACACTGGGTGTACAAAACATTAAGAAGCCTTTGCCCAAGTCTCCCGAGTGGTGCAGTGGTCAAAGGCATTGCATCGCAGTGCTTGAGGCTTCAATACAGACCTGGGTTCGATCCCAGACTGTGTCATAACCGGCTGTGACCGGGAGTCCCGTAGGGCGGCCCACCATTGTCCGGGTTATGGGAGGGTTTGGCTTGGGGGGGGGGGCTTTACTTGTCTCATTGTGCTCTAGCGACTCCTTGTGGCCGGCCGGGCGCCTGCAGTTTGATTTTGGTGGTCAGTTGTACAGCGTTTCCTCCGACACATTGGTGCGCCTGGCTTCCGGGTTAAGCGAGTGTTAAGAAGCGCGGTTTGGCGGGTCATGTTTCGGGGGACCTTCGCCTCTCCCGAGCCCGTTGGGAAATTGAAACATTGAGACAAGATCGCAATTGGATAATAAAAAATACAAATAACAACATTTAAGAACCCTTTGCCCTCAAAACAGCCTCAATTCATCGGGGCATGGACTCTACAAGGTGTCAAGCTGGCTGCAAGTCCATTGGGTGGTGGACCATTGTTAAAACACACGGGAAACTTGAAACATAAAAAAAAAAAACATCGTTGCAGTTCGTGACACTCAAACCGGTGCGCCTGGCACCTATTACCATACCCCATTCAAAGGCACTTAAATTCACTCTCTGAATGGCACACATACACAATCCATGTCTTAATTGTCTGAAGGCTTAAAAATCCTTCTTTAACCTGTCTCCTCCCCTTCATTTACACTGATTTAAAGTGGATTTAACAAGTGACATCAATAAGGGATCATAGCTTTCACCTGGAGTCACCTGGTCAGTTTGACATGGAAAGAGCAGGTGTTCTTAATGTTTTGTACACTCAGTGTAGAGTGGAATGGTCCCTGCAGTATGAGAATACCTTGCCAGGCAACCTTCCTCGGCTGCACATCTCAGATTGTACATGGGCGCCCTCTGGATATAGGAGGAAACTTGAATATAGTATGGATCTGGCACCAAGTCAGGGAGACCTGTCAATCATGTAACAAATGCAATATTATTAAGTAGCCTAAAGCAAGCTGTTAAAAAAAAATGATTGGAATAAAATGCCTTACAAATGTGAGAGAGGGGGAAAAAACGCATTTAAAAAGTGAATTACTGGAAGGGAAATATTGCTCTTACCTCCGTGTTGATGATAACTTGTGCCATAGCCATGCGGCTCTCTGCTTCTGGCTCTAGGTCTGTAGTAAGCGTCATAATAATTATAATAGGGGTTATAGGGATTATAACCAATGGATTTATAGGGGTTGTTCGGGTCATCTCCAACCATCATATCCTCTCTTCTCAAATTGGTCAGTGGTGGAGAGTTAGTAGATGTGGGTTTGTCGTCGGTGGGATTTGATCCATCGCCTGCATCATGGCCAGGTCTTGAAGCAGTCTCCCGGTTCTCTTGGGGTCTTTCATGTCTAATCGCCCCATTAGGACGTCGACGCGCGGTGCGTAATTGCACACCCGGCGCTGGCCGCCTTGGAGAGCCTCTTGGCGCAGGGTATCTGTGCACATTCGTCTTTTCAGCCGTCTCATTATTGTTGTTGATAACGACAACTATGTGATTCCGTTGAGCTGGACCTGTTTTTCGGTCTCTTCGTCCCGATGGCTGATATTCAGAACCGTGGCTAAGTATACTAAACACCTGCCCGTTGTGTTGCCATGGCATTCTCTGCCTTAAAGATGCTGATGGCGAAGCATCCTGCGTAAGAACTGTTTGCAATGTGCAACTGAGGATGCATAGCTGTGTCAACGACAATAAACAGGCTTCAAAGCCAAAACCCCTCATTATACTAATCGAATGAGTGAATGATATATCCACATCGGGAAAAAAAAAATATATATATATAATTTGTTAGGAAGCAGAATTTGGAGAATGTTCTCTCACTAACCGAGCAGAATCAAATTGAGGCCAGTAGCGAGAGGAACTGTTGCTCAGGCAATCTCGCATCTTGAACGCGCAGTGTGGAGTGTGATGGAGGGGTGTGAGTTTTAAAGTTTCTGGAACAGTTACACAAGTGACATCCGCATGCGCGCTGCCGAGGAAGTGGAAGTGGTTGGCACTAGCACAGGCACGTCACGTCCCATTAATTCATATAACAATAATGGTGTCAGTGGTGCAATATGCATCCGGTTTTATAATACTAAGTATTGCCTTACAATAAATGTTGTTCTGCGTATTCACAGGGAACAAAACTTCTCTACATTATAAAAAAAAAAGAGTAGTTTTGCTTTTCAAATATTTCAGAAGATTTTGTAGTAGCTACATTTTGAAAGACAAAAACAATCTTAGGTGAAAGAGGATTGATCAAAATCAAATTGAGTTCTGAGAATTGTTGTTGACTTGTGTAAGATTTGTCTCTTTGTTTTATCTCTCTCAATGCCTTTCACCCTTTTTAGTGAGATATAATTTGTGGTGTTCCCTAACACACCAAGTAGTTCTTGGCTGCCCTGGAACGATGAGTTGGTTTCCAAACCTTGATGGTTATGTGTTGTCTTCGTTTGTTTTACTGATCTGGTAGGCCTGTGACACTTTGCTGTTATAGCAACACATGACCTTCTCTTAGTCCTTGATACCATTTTTGGTATTTAGGTTACCTTTAAATAAATTATTCAGTAGGCTAAGTATCATGGGTTAGCCCCCCCCATAACAAGTGAACCTGGCTGCCACAGAGGTTGCCTCCCCCCCATAACAAGTGAACCTGGCTGCCACAGAGGTTACCCCCCCATAACAAGTGAACCTGGCTGACACAGAGGTTACCCCCCTCATAACAAGTTAACCTGGCTGACACAGAGGTTACCTGACAGTAACAGCCACCAGGTTCAGTACATGGTGGATATTTTTAGACTATTATCTACTAATTGATCCATATTATTTGCATGCGCAACCATTGGCTTTGCACAAACTTATATCAAATCAAATTTTCCTGGTCACATGCACACGGTTAGCAGATGTTATTGCAAGTGTAGTGAAATGCTTGAATTATTGCATTTGCATACCAGGTCTGAATGGAAGTGTTCTCTCTATTTGTGCTACTTGTTGATTCACTCAAATGTGTAACACAACAAATCTACATACACTGATACACACAGGAAACGGTTGAGTGTGAAAAAACCAGAAGCGTTGCAGTTCTTGACACAAACCGGTGAGCCTGGCACCTACTGTCACGACTTCTACCGAAGGTAGCTCCTCTCCCTGTTCGGGCGGCGCTCGGCGCTCGGCGTCGCCCGTCT
Source organism: Salvelinus namaycush (assembly GCF_016432855.1). Taxonomy (NCBI): domain Eukaryota; kingdom Metazoa; phylum Chordata; class Actinopteri; order Salmoniformes; family Salmonidae; genus Salvelinus; species Salvelinus namaycush. The sequence goes on from NC_052307.1 coordinate 4,911,966, forward strand.
ACTAGCCATCACCGATCCCTTTTTCCTTTTCTGGTTGTTTTGTCTTTGGTTCTTTTTCACACCTGGTTTCATTTGCCTTAATTTCTGTGTGTATAATGGTAACCTGTTGCCTGTCTAAGTTTGTGCGGGATTAGTCTTTTATTGTGAGGTGCTCGGTTCGGTATTACCGTTATTTGTTTTCACGGGTTCTGAAGTATATGAGTGTCGGAACTTTGTTTGTTCCTCCGTGCGTTTGCACGGGTTCTCTGTGGTCGAGGGTGTAGTACCTTTTGATTGTGTCATTCCTGTGTTGGTGGACTTTCTTATTAAATATACACGCTTCTCAGACATCCCTGCTCTCCTGTGCCTGACTCCTACACCTACCACCTAGACGCACTTTGTCACACCTACAGTGCATTCGGAAAGTATTCAGACCACTTCCCTTTTTCCACATTTTGTTACGTTACAGCCTTATTCTAAATGGATTAAATCGTTTTTTCCCCCTCACCAATCTACACACAATAGCTCATAATGACAAAGCAAAAACAGGTTTGTAGAAATGACTGCAAATGTATATTTAAAAAAAACTGAAACCTCATTTACATAAGTTCAGACCCTTTACTCAGTACTTTGTTGAAGCACCTTTGACGGCGATTACAGCCTCGAATCTTCTTAGGTATGACGCTACAAGCTTGGCACACCTGTATTTCGGGAGTTTCTCCCATTCTTCTATGCAGATCCTCTCAAGCTCTGTCAGGTTGGATTGGGAGCATTGCTGAGCAGCTATTTCCATGTTTCTCCAGAGATGTTCGATCAGGTTCAAGTCCGGGCTCTGGCTGGGCCACTCAATGACATTCATAGACTTGTCCCGAAGCCACTTCTGTGTTGTCTTGGCTGTGTGCTTAGGGTCATTGTCTTGTTGGAAGGTGAACCTTCGCCCCCAGTCTGAGGTCCTGAGCGCTCTGGAGCAGGTTTTCATCAAGGATCTCTCTGTACTTTGCTCCGTTCATCTTTCCCTCGATCCTGACTAGTCTCTCAGTCACTGCCGCTGAAAAACATCCCCACAGCATGACGCTGCCACCACCGTGCTTCAACGTAGAGATGGTTTTAGCAAGGTGAAGATCAGTGCCTGGTTTCCTCCAGGCAAAAGTGTTCAATCTTGGTTTCATCAGACCAGAGAATCTTGTTTCTCATGGTCTGAGAGTCCATTAGGTGCCTTTTGGGTAACTCCAAGCGGAATGTCATGTGCCTTTTACTGAGGAGTGGCTTCTGTCTGGCCACTGCCATTAAAAACTTGATTGGTGGAGTGCTGCAGAGATGGTTGTACTTCAGGAAGGTTCTCCCATCTCCACAGAGGAACTCTGGAGCTCTGTCAGAGTGACCATCGGGTTCTTGGTCACGTCCCTGACCAAGGCCCTTCTCCCCCGATTGCTCAGTTTGGCCGGGCGGCCAGCTCTAGGAAGAGTCTTGGTGGTTCCAAACTTCTTCAATTTAAGAATGATGGAGGCCACTGTGTTCTTGGGGACCTTCAATGCTGCAGAAATGTTTTGGTAACCTTCCCCAGATCTGTGTCTCGACACAATCCTGTCTTGGAGCTCTATGGACAATTCCTTCGACCTCATGGCTTGTTTTTTGCTCCGACATGTACTGTCAACTGTAGGACCTTATATAGACAGGTTTGTACATTTACAAATCATGTCCAATTAATTTAATTTACCACAGGTGGTCTCCAATCAAGTTGTAGAAACATCTCAAGGATGATCAATGATCAACAGGATGCACCTGAGCTCAATTTTGAGTCTCATAGGAAAGCGTCTGAATACTTATGTCAAATAAGGTATCTGTTTTTATCTGTAATACAATTGCAAACATTTCTAAAATCCTTATTTTTCACTTTGTCATTATGGGTTATTGTGTGTAGATTGATGAGGAAAACAAATTATTTAATCCTTTTTAGAATACGGATGTAACGTAACAAAATGTGGAAAAGGTAAAGGGGTCTGAATACTTTCCGAATAGACTGTACTACCATACCCCATTCAAAGGCACTTAAATCGTATGTCTTGCCCACGCAACCTCTGAGTGGCACACATTCACAATCCATATCTGTAGGCTTAAAAATCCTTCTTTAACCCGTCTCCACCTCTTCATCTACACTGATTGAAGTGGATTTAACAAGTGACCTTAATAAAAGACCATATGTAGCTGTCACCTGGATTCTTCATGTTTTCTATACTCCGTGTATATTGCTGATATAAGACAGGACGCAGTTTAAACGACAGTGTCCACGTTCCTGTTCAAGTGGACCTACTGACCGCTCTGAAAGACCACTACATGGAATAAATCTTCCCCAAATCAGAACCTGCAGTAGCCTGTTTTAAGAGTTTTACCATGCCTCTGCACTTAACCCAAAAAAAAGTGAGACGACTGAACCAGACTCGTTTTATAGCATCTGTGTAAAGATCAAAGTGAACCCACTTCATCGTATGTTAGGCATTTCCTTCTAAATATACAAGGTAGCCAGGTCTCATTTCAATGAGTTGCAGGTGTCCCACATTCAGCGCCCCCACTTTAATCACCTTCTATAATGAGGCAGCTCTCCCTGGGCCCACAGGCGGCCTGTATCTTACAGGACACATAAACTAAATGGAAAACTGACACAATGGGAATGCTCTTACCATTATCAGTGCCTGTAAAACAAAATGTGTGAGGACTTGGTACAGTAAAGAATCGGCATATACTTCCCTCGTCCACTTATGAAACTGAAAACCTTTCATAAGAAAAAGGTAAAAGCTGGACATAATGATGATAGTTATGAGGTGTCAGTGATGCTTTAAGGAGACTGCTAAATCACGTGTATGATGATCAGAAACACCTCTGGCTGGTAGTGCTGAGCGATTAAACAATTATGTTTCTTTTTTTAAACTACTACATTGACCCAATGTCGGTTAAATTATTTGAATTCCATTTCATTCAGTTTTTTTTTCTTCTGTGAGCTCAATGCACAGTTTCTGTAGAGATAAGTCAGACCAAGCATGAACTGTGCGATGTAGTAGGGAGTTGTAGTTTCCAACAGGCCAATATTCTACATAGTTCAGAAAACGTCGTAATTAACTACAACGGCCATAATCCATTGCGCATCTACTTGTCTGTCTGTGTTTCTTTTACACCTGCTACATAAAAGAGACAGAAGAATGACTAAAGAGAGGGATACAGTAAGAGACAGAAGAATGACTAAAGAGAGGGATACAGTAAGAGACAGAAGAATGACAAAAGAGAGGGATACAGTAAGAGACAGAAGAATGACAAAAGAGAGGGATACAGTAAGAGACAGAAGAATGCTGGTAGAGAGGGATACAGTAAGAGACAGAAGAATGCTGGTAGAGAGGGATACAGTAAGAGACAGAAGAATGCCGGTAGAGAGGGATACAGTAAGAGACAGAAGAATGACTAAAGAGAGGGATACAGTAAGAGACAGAAGAATGACTAAAGAGAGGGTTACAGTAAGAGACAGAAGAATGCTGGTAGAGAGGGATACAGTAAGAGACAGAAGAATGACTAAAGAGAGAGATACAGTAAGAGACAGAAGAATGACAAAAGAGAGGGATACAGTAAGAGACAGAAGAATGACAAAAGAGAGGGATACAGTAAGAGACAGAAGAATGCCGGTAGAGAGGGATACAGTAAGAGACAGAAGAATGCCGGTAGAGAGGGATACAGTAAGAGACAGAAGAATGACTAAAGAGAGAGATACAGTAAGAGACAGAAGAATGACAAAAGAGAGGGATACAGTAAGAGACAGAAGAATGACAAAAGAGAGGGATACAGTAAGAGACAGAAGAATGCTGGTAGAGAGGGATACAGTAAGAGACAGAAGAATGACAAAAGAGAGGGATACAGTAAGAGACAGAAGAATGACAAAAGAGAGGGATACAGTAAGAGACAGAAGAATGCTGGTAGAGAGGGATACAGTAAGAGACAGAAGAATGACAAAAGAGAGGGTTACAGTAAGAGACAGAAGAATGCTGGTAGAGAGGGATACAGTAAGAGAGAAGAATGACAAAAGAGAGGGATACAGTAAGAGACAGAAGAATGACTAAAGAGAGAGATACAGTAAGAGACAGAAGAATGACAAAAGAGAGGGATACAGTAAGAGACAGAAGAATGACTAAAGAGAGGGTTACAGTAAGAGACAGAAGAATGCTGGTAGAGAGGGATACAGTAAGAGACAGAAGAATGACTAAAGAGAGAGATACAGTAAGAGACAGAAGAATGACAAAAGAGAGGGATACAGTAAGAGACAGAAGAATGACAAAAGAGAGGGATACAGTAAGAGACAGAAGAATGCTGGTAGAGAGGGATACAGTAAGAGACAGAAGAATGACTAAAGAGAGGGATACAGTAAGAGACAGAAGAATGCTGGTAGAGAGGGATACAGTAAGAGACAGAAGAATGCTGGTAGAGAGGGATACAGTAAGAGACAGAAGAATGACTAAAGAGAGGGATACAGTAAGAGACAGAAGAATGCCGGTAGAGAGGGATACAGTAAGAGACAGAAGAATGCTGGTAGAGAGGGATACAGTAAGAGACAGAAGAATGCCGGTAGAGAGGGATACAGTAAGAGACAGAAGAATGACTAAAGAGAGGGATACAGTAAGAAACAGATGACTGCTGGTAGAGAGGGATACGGTAAGAGACAGAAGAATGCTGGTAGAGAGGGATACAGTAAGAGACAGAAGAATGCTGGTAGAGAGGGATACAGTAAGAGACAGAAGAATGGCGGTAGTGGGAAAGAGAGCAGTTGCTTCTCAGCGTATCTCTACCTGAAAATACATGATCTAAGTGATTGATAGTTGGTATTCAGCAGCCACAAAAGTATACCTTGTTTACTTTGAAGAACTACTAAAATAATGATTTTGTCAGACAGCAGCTCTAGAGATGAGATGATGACTAGGAATTAAATAATGTCCTCAAATAAAATGAATGTAATAATAACAAATATTTTATTAAAGTAATGTGAATAAATTATGGTTAATAAGTCATCAGCAGTAATAGGCAGTCACTACCATATTGGGACTTTTATTAATTGTTTCATTCTGTGTTGTTACAGCATTCAACCCACATAATGCATTTCATCTTTTTTTAAATAAATGATCGAAACCGAAAACTGATATTTTTTTAAATAATCAAACCGAAACCGAACAGACCTCAAAAAGCACAAATCGCTCAGCACTACTATAATACTATACTACTATAATACTGTAATACTGTAATACTATACCACTATAATACTATACTACTATAATACTGTAATACCATACTACTATAATAATACTATAATAATACTATAATACTGTAATACTATACCACTATAATACCATAATATTGTAATACTATACCACTATAATACTGTAATACCATACTACCATAATAATACTATAATAATACTATAATACTGTAATACTATACCACTATAATACTATAATACTGTAATACCATACTGCTATAATACTGTGATACTATACTACTATACTACTGTAATACTATACTACTATAATACTGTAATACTATACTACTATAATACTGTAATACCATACTACTATAATACTATAATACTGTAATACTATGCTACTATAATACCGTAATACTATACTACTATAATACTGTAATACTATACTACTATAATACTGTAACACTATACTACTGTAATACTATACTACTATAATACTGTAATACCATACTACTATAATACTATAATACTGTAATACCATACTACTATAATACTGTAATACTATACTACTATAATACTATAATACCATAATACTATACTACTATAATACTATAATACTGTAATACTATACTACTATAATACTGCAATACTATACTACTATAATACTGTAATGCTATAATACTATAATACTATAATAATACTATAATACTGTAATACTATACTACTGTAATACTGTAATAATCTACTACTATAATACCATGATACTGTAATACTATACTACTATAATACTGTAATACTATACTACTATAATAATACTATAATACTATACTACTACAATACTATACTACTACAATACTGTAATACTATAATACTGTAATACTATACTACTATAATGTTGTAATACTATAATACTGTAATAATATACTACTATAATAATACTATAATACTATACTACTATAATACTGTAATACTATACTATTATAATACTGTAATACTATACTACTATAATGTTGTAATACTATACTATTATACTACTGTAATACTATAATAATGTAATACTATACTACTATAATACTGTAATACTATACTACTATAATACTGTGATACTATACTGATATAATACTGTAATACTATACTACCATAATACTGTACTACTATACTACTATAATAATACTATAATAATACTATAATACTGTAATACTATACTACTATAATACTGTAATACTGTACTATTATAATACTGTAATACTATAATACTATACTACTATACTACTATAATACTGTAATATTATACTGCTATAATACTGTGATACTATACTGCTATAATAATACTATAATAATACTATGATACTGTAATGTTATACTACGATAATACTATAATACTATAATACTGCTACTATACTACTATAATACTACTACTGTACTACTATAATACTGTAATGCTATACTACTATAATACCGTCTGGAGAAGTATTGATGTTTATTATGATCAGCATCTCTGTCTGGAGGAGTGTTGATAGTACCTGTCCTGTCCTGTCTCAAGGCTACTGCCAAAGTCATAACTGTAAAAACAAAGGGCTATTTTTCTGACATTAATGTCGTTTTTATATTTTTATACTAGCTGATTTCCTATTTTAAAAAACTACGTGTCTCCATGTGACTACATCAGCCAGGGGCAGATTTGCCGAAATGCCAGATGGGTTGGTCCATTTTTAGGCTAGTGGGTGTGTCTAACCCACTTTTTTGTATCACATTCTAATGATAAAACTGGGGGGGACAAAAATGCAATTTCAGAATGTGGAGGGGGGACATGTCCGCTGTACCCAGTGAAAGTTGCACCCCTGGTGGAAACAACATTGATTCAACCAGTGTGTGCCCAGTGGGAGGTATTTCCAGGCTAACCCAGTGAAACCCCATCCACTTCGGTGCCTTATGGTTATAGACGTTGAGAAACAGAACCCACCAGCATCCATAATGTAGATAAAACACGCGTTTTAAGGTAAGAGGTGTACTGTGGACACACTGTGGTATCAGAATATACTTTAGTTAACTATTCCCTGGTCATGGACTCCATTGGCTTTCTTGCCCTAAGACGTTTTGTAAAAAAATTAAAAATTAAGAACGGGGGAACTAAGGACAAGGAAAATATCCAAGATGGGAGAACACAACCAGAACACAAACACAACGGATGTAACGATCGTTGTTGGAAGGATGGTCGGACCAAGATGCAGCGTGGGGTAGGTTAATCATTTTTATTTATGATAACCGGCACAAAACAAGAAAGAGATACAAACGAAACGTACAGCCTTGTAGGGCTAAAAAGCAACAATACAAAATCAAGATCCCACACACAACAGGTGGAAAAAAGGCTGCCTAAATATGATCCCCAATCAGAGACAACGATAGACAGCTGCCTCTGATTGGGAACCATACCAGGCCAACATAGCAGAGAAAAAAACTAGACTACCCACCCTAGTCACACCCTGACCTAACCAAAATAGAGAATAAAAAGGCTCTCTAAGGTCAGGGCGTGACAACAGAACACAAACCATACATCGACAACCAAGAGAACATTCTGGTCTTTCATTGCGCTGTGCTGGTTCAGAGTCAGACCAATCATCATTAACATGGGGAGCCATACAGTTTAGATGAATAGATCAGATCGGGATATAGGTATTGAGGTTAAACCCGGATCCAATAAGTGTGTATTTCATAATGGCTACCGTATTCATTACCTCTTGCTCCAGAGGAACACATGGCTACCCTCTTCATTGAGTCATTACCTCTAGCTCCAGAGGAACACATGGCTACCCTCTTCATTGAGTCATTACCTCTTGCTCCAGAGGAACACATGGCTACCCTCTTCATTGAGTCATTACCTCTTCCTCCAGAGGAACACATGGCTACCCTCTTCATTGAGTCATTACCTCTTGCTCCAGAGGAACACATGGCTACCCTCTTCATTGAGTCATTACCTCTTCCTCCAGAGGAACACATGGCTACCCTCTTCATTGAGTCACTCTCTTGCTCCAGAGGAACACATGGCTACCCTCTTCATTGAGTCATTACCTCTAGCTCCAGAGGAACACATGGCTACCCTCTTCATTGAGTCATTACCTCTAGCTCCAGAGGAACACATGGCTACCCTCTTCATTGAGTCATTACCTCTAGCTCCAGAGGAACACATGGCTACCCTCTTCATTGAGTCATTACCTCTAGCTCCAGAGGAACACATGGCTACCCTCTTCATTGAGTCATTACCTCTTGCTCCAGAGGAACACATGGCTACCCTCTTCATTGAGTCATTATCTCTAGCTCCAGAAGCACACAGCTGCTTGTATGTAGCTTACGTGGCTCCCACCAAGTGCAGGCTTCTGGCCAAAGGATCATCAAAAGGGCATTATTGTCCGATAAAAGAGCAGGAGAAGTTTCCTAGTCCTGTGGAGCAAAACAAATAGCCCCCTGATGTTTTGTAGGCTACTGTACGTAATGCCAATGGTGCATGTGGTACAGTGGCCTACATAACATAATTTAACTCTATACTATAACTAAATGGGAGAAGAAGAAAAACAAAACTCAAAAAGGTTTGTTTCGTTGGGATATTGCCGATGTATGAATACATTTATATTTAATGAGTTAAAATGTACTTTCTTGGGGGGAAAAAAATGAAAAAAAAAAGGTTTTGAAATGGAAAAGTTGCTGGGTGTTACTGTATGAGATACCATTCATAGTAACAGAAGTAGAGCTAGTCAGATCACATAAGAAGGTAGACTGTCTTATATAAGGCTATTGTTTACTCTTGAACGTGGACGTGCAGCAGCTGCAGAGAGGATCCATGTTGAGAAAACAACATGTTTTAATCCCAGGCATTGAGAAGAAGAAAAAACAACGACCATGAGAAATAAGAGCAGTGGTTTCAACAGCAATTACAGGTTTGGAAGAGTTAAGAAGAGTGAAGACCAAACTGTTCTGAAACCTACTGGTGGCAGAGAGACACTCTCATGAAAGTATCGGTTACGTAAACACATTTTTGTACTGTCGTGGATTGCCCTGAGAGAATTATACAGGCCGTTGTTTTCTGGCTACATGAAACAAACAGTGTACAAAACATTAAGAACACCTTCCTAATATTGAGTTGCACCCCGTTTTACCTCCAGAACAGCCTTAATTCATCGGGGTTGGACTCTACAAGGTGTCGAAAGCGTTCTACAGGGATGCTGGCCCATGTTGACTCCAATGCTTCCCACAGCTGTCAAGTTGGCTGGATGTCCTTTGGGTGGTGGACCATTCTTGATGCACACAGGAAACTGTTGAGAGTGAAAAACCGGTGCACCTGGCATGTACTACCATACTCTGTTCAAAGGCACTTAAATATTTTGTCTTGCCCATTCACCCTCTGAATGGCACACATACACAATCCATGTCTCAGTTGTCTCAAGGCTTAAAAATCCTTCATAACCCTGTCTCCTCCCCTTCATCTACACTGATTGAAGTGGATTTAACAGGTGCCATCAGTAAGGGATCATAGCTTTCACCTGGATTCACCTGGTCAGTCTGTGTCATGGAAAGAGCAGCTGTTCATAATGTTCTGTACACTCAGTGTATTTCCACAACACACCCAGTCGCCACATCAGATGGACAAACAGTTAGGCACTCGGGTAGTCCATTTGACACAATGGTTGTGATATAGGTGATATTTATGTGGTGTCTCCACAACAGTTGTGTAAATATTTTTGTGCAGAAAAACAACAGTCACAACTCTTTTGTGAAATGCGTTGTACGGTGCCTGTTTGGGGACATGTGACCACCAACACTTCTTATATCTGACAAGGCCCATCAGATGTGTAACAACATGGCATAAATAATCTATCATAAATATCAATACATTTTCAGTGTATTGGATAACAATAACGACTTACAGCGACTTCAGAAAGTATTCAGACCCCTGGACTTATTCCACATGTTGTTGTGTTACAGCCTGAATTTAAAATAGATTAAATTGAGATTTTGTGTCACTGGCCTACCCACAATACCCCATAATGTCAAAGTGAAATTATGTTTTTAGACATTTTTACAAATTAATTAAAAATGAAAAGCTGAAATGTCTTGAATCAACAGGTAGTCAACCCCTTTTTTGGCCTAAATAAGTTCAGGAGTAAAAATAAGCTTCTACCAGTCACATAGTAACAAGCAATAATAATGTTTTAACATGATTTTTGAATGACTACTCTCATCTCTGTACCCCACACATACAATTATCAGTAAGGTCCCTCAGTCGAGCAGTGAATTTCAAACACAGATTCAACCACAAAGACCAGGAAGGTTTTCCAATGCCTCACAAAGAAGGGCACCTATTGGTAGATGGGTAGAAAAAAAAGCAGACATTGAATATCCCTTTGAGCATAATGAAGTTATTAATTACACTTCGGATGGTGTATCAATACACCCACTACAAAGACACAGGCTTCCTTCCTAACTCAGTTGCCAGAGATGAAAGAAACCGCTCAGGGATTTAACAATGAGGCCAATGGTGACTACAACAGTTACAGCGTTTAATGGCTGTCATAGGAGAGAACTGGAGATTGATCAACATTATAGTTACTCCACAATGCTAAATGACAGAGTGAAAAGTAGTAAGCCTGTACAGAATAAACGTATTACAATACATACATCCTGTTTGCAATAAGGCACTAAAGTAAAACTGCAGAAAATGTGGCAAAGAAATAAACTATATGTCCTGAATACAAAGCATTGTGTTTGGGGAAAATTCAACACAACACATCACTGAGTACCACACTTCATATTTTCAAGCATGGTGGTGGCTGCATCATGTTATGGGTATGCTTGTCACCAGCAAGGAAATGGAATAGCGCTAAGCACAGGCAAAATCCTAGAGGAAAACCTGGTTCAGTCTGCTTTCCGCCTGTCACTGAGGGACAAATTCACCTTTCAGCAGGACAATAACCAAAAACACAAGGGCAAATATACACTGGATTTGCTTACCAAGACAACACTGAATGTTCCAGAGTGGCCGAGTTACAGTTTTGACTTAAATCGGCTTTAAAATCTATGGCAAGCCGTGGTGTAGTGCTGTTTTTTTAGGTGAGGGAGCGCAAAAAATAAAAATGATGTCGTCAATTCCTCCGCCTATCATTAAAGGGCTCTCCAACCCTGTTCCTGGAGAGCTACCCCTTGTAAGGTTTCACTTCAACCCTAGTTGTAACTAACCTGATTTATCTTATGAATCAGCTAATTATTATATTCAGGTGAGCTAGATTAGGGTTGGAATGAAAACCTACAGAATGGTAACTCTCCAGGAACAGGGTTGGAGAGTCCTGTTATAGAATATGCATAAAATGCATCCTCCAATTGCAGAATCTGCCTATGCCCACACATATTTTCTATTTTGAATTCCCTCAAACACCCAGTTAGGCATACCTAATTTCAAATTAGGCCATCATCACTGTCAATCATGAATGATAATTCTTCACGTTTACCGGTGAAACTGCATCTTCATGCCAATCATTTGATTGATTTCAATCAGTTTAATATAAATAGCCTATGCATTTCGCAGCCTGGTCTCATAGACTAGATGTAACATAGTAAATGTAAATCCGGGACAATCAAATTCAGTATGATATGTTACGTTTGGTATGGTTACAAAAGACAGATGGTTAATTAAAGCAAAAACAAAAGGTTGCGAGTTTGAAGCTTATAAACGGACAACTTTAGCATTTTAGCAACTTTTCAAGTACTTACTACTTTTAGCTACTTTGCTACTACTTAGCATGTTAGCTAACCCTTCCCATAACCTTTACCCTTTTAGCTAACCCTGCCCATAACTCGGCCCGAAGGGGTGCACGTTTTGGTTTTTGGCCCTAACACTAGACAGCTAATTCAAATGATGAAAGGTCGATGATTAGTTGATTATTTGAATCAGCTGTGTAGTGCTAGGGCCCGACCAAAAATAGCTGCTCTAGGCTGCTACATATTTATTTGTTTTGTCATTCTATAATTTTTTCATGGTTATTCAATATCATTTATTTAGAATTGATCAGAATACATTTTCCAGAAATAGTTTTACTGTGCATTCTCAAATTGAAAAAGGTGAGGGAGTGCTGCTCCTCCACGCTCCTGCAGCACTCCACCCTTGATGGCAAGACTTCAAAATGGCTGTCTAGCAATGATCAACAACTAACTTGACGGAGCTTGAAGAATTGTGTGCAAATATTGTAACAATCCAGGTGTGCAAAGCTCTTAAAAGATTTTCCCAGAATGCCTCACAGCTGTAATCACTGCCAAAGGTACTTATGTAAATGAGCTATTTCTATATTTCCGTTTCAATAAATGTGCAACAAAAAAAAATCTAAAAACATGTTTTCACTTTGTCATTATGGGGTATTGTGTAGATGGATGACAAAAACAAATAATCCATTTTGAATTCAGGCTGTAACACAACAAAATGTGGAATAAGCAAAGGGGGTATGAATACTTTCCGAAGGCACTGTAAACCTTTATTAGGTGAATCCACTTTGGTTGTAACTTTTAGGGTCCCATGTTTTGCACAATCATATGACATGCCTGGATTTGAACCTTTATTTAAAGCCTTTTCACCAAACTGTCCCCTCTTTCTTTTATGTCAGATGGTCAGGCACCATCCTTAGACAACTGCGCAAAACACAGAGTCTTACGTGACTGTATGTTTGGTTATATTCTCTGGAAAAAAAATATGACAATCTATTGTGCTGTTGTGTCATCCCTCCATCAGTGTGATACAGTATAGGCTACTCTCCATAGTTAAGATAATGCTGCCCCCTGTTGTTAGTCCTCTCCTTAACATCAACGTTTACTAATGGGTGGATAATGATGTCTATATGAAAGGAATACAAAAAGAAATACAAGTTAAGCATGATATATACCTTCTGAATTATAGTTGTGCTGTATAGTAGTCTCAGGTTGAAGCTCAATAGTAACTTTAAATCTTCCTGCTGTCACATCTAAGCCAATCCGTATATAGAACGCTGTTTGGGTCTTTAAAAGATACACAACAAATAACACTATTTGACGTGTCAAATGAGCTTGTTGACCAATCAGGACCTGAATATGACTGCAGGTCACATAATAATTTGACGAGTTCATCGATTTTTTTACGAAGTTATAACATATTGATTGTACTATCACTCCTATTTCATATGTCACAGCGCTTCACCGATACATATACTATGATGCTGGTAAAAGTTACTGTGTTGTCATGTGTTGCTGCCTTGCTATGTTAGTGTTGTGTTGTCTCTCTTTATGTCGTGTTGTGTTGTCTCTCTTTATGTAGTGTTGTGTTGTCTCTCTTTATGTAGTGTTGTGTTGTCTCTCTTTATGTAGTGTTGTGTTGTCTCTCTTTATGTAGTGTTGTGGTGTCTCTCTTTATGTAGTGTTGTGGTGTCTCTCTTTATGTAGTGTTGTGGTGTCTCTCTTTATGTAGTGTTGTGGTGTCTCTATGTAGTGTTGTCTCTCTTTATGTAGTGTTGTGGTGTCTCTCTTTATGTAGTGTTGTGTTGTCTCTCTTTATGTAGTGTTGTGTTGTCTCTCTTTATGTAGTGTTGTGGTGTCTCTCTTTATGTAGTGTTGTGGCAGGTCTCTCTTTATGTAGTGTAGTGGTGTCTCTATGTAGTGTTGTGTTGTCTCTCTTTATGTAGTGTTGTGGTGTCTCTCTTTATGTAGTGTCGTGGTGTCTCTCTTTATGTAGTGTTGTGGTGTCTCTCTTTATGTAGTGTTGTGGTGTCTCTCTTTATGTAGTGTTGTGGTGTCTCTATGTAGTGTTGTGGTGTGGTGTCTCTCTTTATGTAGTGTTGTGGTGTCTCTCTTTATGTAGTGTTGTGGTGTCTCTCTTTATGTAGTGTTGTGGTGTCTCTCTTTATGTAGTGTTGTGGTGTCTCTATGTAGTGTTGTGGTGTCTCTCTTTATGTAGTGTTGTGGTGTCTCTCTTTATGTAGTGTAGTGTTGTCTCTCTTTATGTAGTGTAGTGTTGTCTCTCTTTATGTAGTGTTGTGGTGTCTCTCTTTATGTAGTGTTGTGTTGTCTCTCTTTATGTAGTGTTGTGTTGTCTCTCTTTATGTAGTGTTGTGGTGTCTCTCTTTATGTAGTGTAGTGTTGTCTCTCTTTATGTAGTGTTGTGGTGTCTCTCTTTATGTAGTGTTGTGGTGTCTCTCTTTATGTAGTGTTGTGGTGTCTCTTTATGTAGTGTTGTGGTGTCTCTCTTTATGTAGTGTTGTGGTGTCTCTCTTTATGTTGTGTTGTCTCTCTTTATGTAGTGTTGTGGTGTCTCTCTTTATGTCGTGTTGTGTTGTCTCTCTTTATGTAGTGTTGTGGTGTCTCTCTTTATGTAGTGTTGTGTGTCTCTCTTTATGTCGTGTTGTCTCTCTTTATGTCGTGTTGTGTTGTCTCTCTTTATGTAGTGTTGTGGTGTCTCTCTTTATGTAGTGTTGTGTTGTCTCTCTTTATGTAGTGTTGTCTCTCTTTATGTAGTGTTGTGGTGTCTCTATGTAGTGTTGTGGTCTCTCTCTTTATGTAGTGTAGTGTTGTCTCTCTTTATGTAGTGTTGTGTTGTCTCTCTTTATGTAGTGGTCTCTCTCTTTATGTAGTGTAGTGTTGTCTCTCTTTATGTAGTGTTGTGGTCTCTCTTTATGTAGTGTTGTGTTGTCTCTCTTTATGTAGTGTTGTGGTCTCTCTCTTTATGTCGTGTTGTGTTGTCTCTCTTTATGTCGTGTTGTGTTGTCTCTCTTTATGTTGTGTAGTGTTGTGTTGTCTCTTTATGTAGTGTTGTGTTGTCTCTCTTTATGTAGTGTTGTGGTCTCTCTCTTTATGTAGTGTTGTGTTGTCTCTCTTTATGTAGTGTTGTGGTCTCTCTCTTTATGTAGTGTAGTGTTGTCTCTCTTTATGTAGTGTTGTGGTCTCTCTCTTTATGTAGTGTTGTGGTCTCTCTCTTTATGTAGTGTTGTGTTGTCTCTCTTTATGTAGTGTTGTGTTGTCTCTCTTTATGTAGTGTAGTGTTGTCTCTCTTTATGTAGTGTTGTGTTGTCTCTCTTTATGTAGTGTTGTGTTGTCTCTCTTTATGTAGTGTAGTGTTGTCTCTCTTTATGTAGTGTTGTCTCTCTTTATGTAGTGTTGTGTTGTCTCTCTTTATGTAGTGTAGTGTTGTCTCTCTTTATGTAGTGTTGTGTTGTCTCTCTTTATGTAGTGTTGTGTTGTCTCTCTTTATGTAGTGTTGTGTTGTCTCTCTTCTCTTGATGTGTGTTCTGTATTTATATTCTATTACTTTATCTATTTTTAATCTCACCCCGCCATCCCCGCAGGATGCCTTGCGCCTTTTGGTAGGCCGTCATTGTAAATAAGAATTTGTTCTTAACTGACTTGTCTAGTTACATAAAGGTTACATTAAAATACATAAATAAACACCTGCCGCTGCCACATGAGCGCAGACACACTTCCCCAACCTCTGGGACAGTGCTGGTCATTAGAAAAACAGCTAGCTAGCTAAACAAACAATGTTTTTCTCCAAAAACATAGCAAAACGAAATAATCTGTTTGGTGTTCACCTTCAAAAGTGCTAAATATTCATACAAATAGTGGAATCATAACAATCACGCTCCCTCAAAACTTAAGACATCTGTGGTATTGTGCACATTTTAGAGTGGCCTTTTATTGTCCCCCAGCACAAGGTGCACCTGTGTAATGATCATGCTGTTTAATCAGCTTCTTGATATGCCACACCTGTCAGGTGGATGGATTATCTTGGCAAAGGAGAAATGCTCACTAACAGGGATGTAAACATATTTGCAACATTTGAGAGAAATAAGCTTTTTGTGCGTATGGACAATTTCTGGGATGTTTTATTTCAGCTCATGAAATATGGGACCAACACTTTACATGTTGCGTTTATATTTTTGTTCAGTACAGATGATGCCTAGCTAGATCGTTGGCTAGCTAACTATAACTACTGAAACAGATGTCGTTTTGCTATGTTTTTGGGGGAGGACATTGTTTCCGTCCATCAGCTAGCTAGCATTGTTTCTGACCACCATTGTCCCAGAGCTTGGGGAAATGTGTGTCTGCCTTGTGCAGCAGCGGGAGGTGCGAAAGACAAAACTTGACCAGCATCATAGCATACATATCAGTTAATCGATGTGACGTATGAAATACGAGTGATAAGGTAGTCAATGTGTAATAACTACGTAAAAATGTTTGAAACTGTTTTATGTGATATGCAGTCATGTTCAGGTACTGATTGGTCAACAAGCATATTTTGATCCAAACGGCGTCCCATAAATATGACACCAGTGTCGATGATACTTCTAAAGGTATCTGGATACTTCTGGAGGTACACGGCTCATTCCCCACCTCTCGTCGTGATCCGTTCAGCCTTTACCGAGAACCACATACCAGACGTCGGATACTAACAAGACTACAGCATTCATAAAGTGAATAAGATTGTAGGTGCAACAGTTTTGATTAAATGTATAATTTATCGCTTTCAGGTGCCAATAGAGAACCAACGATGTGCTACCTTTTTGTAGCATTACTGAAAATGCTAAGATATTTTCAGCCGAATCTCAGAGCTCTATCTAAAACCAGGCCCAGCAACTCGGTTGCTCGGCAACTCATTAACACAGCTGTTCGTCTGCACTAAGCACAAGAAGAGGCTGAGAAAAAACCTAGGCTAATGTAAATACAAACTTAGTCCACAGGAGGCTGCTGAGGGGAGGACAGCTCATAATAATGGCTGAAACAGAGTGAATGGAATGGCATCAAACACATGGAAGCCATGTGTTGGATGTATTTGATACCATTCCACTTATTCTACTCCAGTCATTACCACGAGCCAGTCCTCCCCAGTTAAGGTGCCACCAACCTCCTGTGACTTGAGTCAGAGAGGAAGAAGAGAGGCCCAACTCAGCGGAGAATCTGTCTCCATCCAGTGGATGGCGTTGTTTCGACCCACCAAGCAAGTTGTCCTATGGAGGTCAATGAGTGTCGACTTTGGTCAACACTCATTGACCAAAAAATGGTTTATTTGCTACGTGAGGTTTATTTGATCGAAAAGAAGTTTCATAATGCTTAAGTTGTTACAAGTGTACTGATATAAGTAGGACAAGTGACAACTTTGATAAAAAACACTATATTGGAGTTGTCTCTATGCATATTCATGGCATGAGGCTAGTAGCATAGCATCTCTCTGTAGATGAATGGGAGGAGACAGGTTAAAGAAGGATTTTTAAGCCTTGAGACAATTGAGACATGGATTGTGTATGTGTGCCATTCAAAGATTTAAGTGCCTTTGAATAGGGTAGTAGGTGCTAGGCGCACCGGTTTGAGTGTGTCAAGAACTGTAACGCTGCTGGGTTTTTTCTTGCTCAACCGTTTCCTAAGTGTATCAAGAATGGTTCAACCCCCAAAGGACATCAAGCCAACTTGGCACAACTGTGGGAAGCATTGGAGTCAACATGGGGCGGCATGCCAAACACGGATTTTATAAATGTATAAGGATGCATAACTCTGCAATGTTTAAGGCTAGAAACAAGCTGTAAAAGACACAAGAAAGCCACGGTTCTAGTTTACATGGGGATCAGAGTATGTGAGCGAGGTGAGCGGTTGGAAATCACACTCATCGCTCACAGAGCGGCAGGTAAAAATCACACAGCTCTCACCGCCCGAAAAAAAGAAAAACACTGTAGGTCCAAATTTGCTCCATTCATTTTTTTGGTTTAAAATGGATCATTTAACAAACACCCCATCTAATCTTGTGACTATGTACCATTTGGTTTTGAAGTAGGCTATCGTAAGAAGCTTCAACATTTCAGCAACATGTCGTAGGCTACTAAACAAGGGCCTACCTAGGTGATAGGCTACTAAACAAGGGCCTACCTAGGTGATAGGCTACTAAACAAGGGCCTACCTAAGTGATAGGCTACTAAACAAGGGCCTACCTAGGTGATAGGCTACTAAACAAGGGCCTACCTAGGTGATAGGCTACTAAACAAGGGCCTACCTAGGTGATAGGCTACTAAACAAGGGCCTACCTAGGTGATAGGCTACTAAACAAGGACCTACCTAGGTGATAGGCTACTAAACAAGGGCCTACCTAGGTGATAGGCTACTAAACAAGGACCTACCTAGGTGATAGGCTACTAAACAAGGTCCTACCTAGGTGATAGGCTACTAAACAAGGGCCTACCTAGGTGATAGGCTACTAAACAAGGGCCTACCTAGGTGATAGGCTACTAAACAAGGGCCTACCTAGGTGATAGGCTACTAAACAAGGGCCTACCTAGGTGATAGGCTACTAAACAAGGGCCTACCTAGGTGATAGGCTACTAAACAAGGGCCTACCTAGGTGATAGGCTACTAAACAAGGGCCTACCTAGGTGATAGGCTACTAAACAAGGGCCTACCTAGGTGATAGGCTACTAAACAAGGGCCTACCTAGGTGATAGGCTACTAAACAAGGGCCTGCCTAGGTGATAGGCTACTAAACAAGGGCCTGCCTAGGTGATAGGCTACTAAACAAGGGCCTACCTAGGTGATAGGCTACTAAACAAGGGCCTACCTAGGTGATAGGCTACTAAACAAGGACCTACCTAGGTGATAGGCTACTAAACAATGGCCTACCTAGGTGATAGGCTACTAAACAAGGGCCTACCTAGGTGATAGGCTACTAAACAAGAGCCTACCTAGGTGATAGGCTACTAAACAAGGGCCTACCTAGGTGATAGGCTACTAAACAAGGGCCTACCTAGGTGATAGGCTACTAAACAAGGGCCTACCTAGGTGATAGGCTAATAAACAAGGGCCTACCTAGGTGATAGGCTACTAAACAAGGGCCTACCTAGGTGATAGGCTACTAAACAAGGGCCTACCTAGGTGATAGGCTACTAAACAAGGGCCTACCTAGGTGATAGGCTACTAAACAAGGGCCTACCTAGGTGATAGGCTACTAAACAAGGGCCTACCTAGGTGATAGGCTACTAAACAAGGGCCTACCTAGGTGATAGGCTACTAAACAAGGGCCTACCTAGGTGATAGGCTACTAAACAAGGGCCTACCTAGGTGATAGGCTACTAAACAAGGGCCTACCTAGGTGATAGGCTACTAAACAAGGGCCTACCTAGGTGATAGGCTACTAAACAAGGACCTACCTAGGTGATAGGCTACTAAACAAGGGCCTACCTAGGTGATAGGCTACTAAACAAGGGCCTACCTAGGTGATAGGCTACTAAACAAGGGCCTACCTAGGTGATTGGCTACTAAACAAGGGCCTACCTAGGTGATAGGCTACTAAACAAGGGCCTACCTAGGTGATTGGCTACTAAACAAGGGCCTACCTAGGTGATTGGCTACTAAACAAGGGCCTACCTAGGTGATAGGCTACTAAACAAGGGCCTACCTAGGTGATAGGCTATGTGGCCACTGCGTTAAACAAACAGCTTTTTCTCTAATCCACTGATGATCAGATGCTTTAATTAGAACTGTGGCCCTGTTGTGCTCACATCTTAACAGTTCATTGACAACTTTAGCACTCCTCTCTTTTTTAAACAACAGCCTGTATAGAAACCCAAACGTCTCTGATGCTGCTGCATGGGCTCATTGGTTGTCTTGTCATCAATTACACAGGTGGTGACCCATTTCTTGTTTGACTCATATCAACATCTCTGCACATTAGTGGTGGGGCTAAATAAATACAACAATAGGTCCAATTAAAAGAACAGTGATGAAGGAAATGAAACATGCTGGGCAGAGCCCCTCCTCCCAGCAGAGCTCCTCCTCCCAGCAGAGCCCCTCCTCCCAGCTGGGCAGAGCATGGCCAGAGCTCGTGGCTGAGTTGGTACAGGAGCGAAATTTGAGCGGGAGAGAAAGACGCTCACAAATAAGTTCAATCCGCTCGCATTTACACACGCTGCGCTCCTCGCTTCACCCCAGCTCCGCTCGCATCCTCTGGTCAAAGCTGTGTGCTGGCAAACCTTGGTGGAGCATGGGTGGAGAAGGCGGTGCAGTGCTCATGTGAATGTATTTCCTTTTTTCTCACTTAAAACACATTTTGTTGTTTTTTAATGATAGAAAAAAAAAGACACGATACCATTTGTCAAGTTTGATTTTAATATGAGAAACAAAGAGAAAGAAAAGATCAGAGGAAAACTGTCATGGGGCTGGAATCTTCTCCTCAGCACCCAATATATTACTATACAAATCTACTCTGACTACACTATGTACAAGTCAGCCACATATGTATGAGAAGAGTTTCTAAACTGAAGCAATGAATAGAAAAGAGAAAAATCAGAGAGTGTCCTCTATCACCTGGCACCAAACCAACCAGTCATGACCACCCGTTATGCGTTCAAGCACTAACCCTTTTGGGTTTTCACACTCGTACGAACACGTTGTACAGAGACACTAAGTCTAGCAGACTGCCACATGCACACGCTCAAACCAACCTTTACCTCAAACCTCCTTTACCACAGTTGTGCTTCCATGACATCCAAAAAGTAGAGAAAGCCACTCCAGAGAGGAACTGTTACAGAGCTCAGGTCAATAATCCGCTTTCTTCTATCCAATCTTAACCCATGGAAAACAAAAAACATGATTTACTCTGTCTGGACCAGCATTAAGGGATTCATCTTTACCAACGAACATTAGCCAACACAGGCTCACTTCAGCAAAGACCTCTGGGATATTGAGTTTAGTGGTTTCCTTACATCCCTCTCTCCCCCTTCCTCCCTCCCCTCTCCATGCGTTGCAGATTGTATTGCACAACAACGGGGCACACGTCAAGTTGAACCACTTCCCCCAGTGCTCCGTGGAATGCCAAACATACACATAACACATCCAGCAGAGTCCCCCCTCTCAGCAGAGCCCCACCTCTCAGCAGAGCCCCACCTCTCAGCAGAGCCCCTCCTCTCAGCAGAGCCCCTCCTCCCAGCAGAGCCCCACCTCTCAGCAGAGCCCCTCCTCTCAGCAGAGCCCCTCCTCCCAGCAGAGCCCCTCCTCTCAGCAGAGCCCCTCCTCTCAGCAGAGCCCCTCCTCTCAGCAGAGCCCCTCCTCTCAGCAGAGCCCCTCCTCCCAGCAGAGCACCACCTCTCAGCAGAGCCCCTCCTCCCAGCAGAGCCCCTCCTCCCAGCAGAGCCCCTCCTCTCAGCAGAGCCCCTCCTCTCAGCAGAGCCCCTCCTCCCAGCAGAGCCCCTCCTCTCAGCAGAGCCCCTCCTCTCAGCAGAGCCCCTCCTCTCAGCAGAGCCCCTCCTCCCAGCAGAGCCCCTCCTCTCAGCAGAGCCCCTCCTCTCAGCAGAGCCCCTCCTCTCAGCAGAGCCCCTCCTCTCAGCAGAGCCCCTCCTCTCAGCAGAGCCCCTCCTCCCAGCAGAGCCCCTCCTCCCAGCAGAGCCCCTCCTCTCAGCAGAGCCCCTCCTCTCAGCAGAGCCCCTCCTCTCAGCAGAGCCCCTCCTCTCAGCAGAGCCCCTCCTCCCAGCAGAGCCCCTCCTCCCAGCAGACACAGACACACCATGAAGCATCAGATACAGTACAGGTGAACAACACATTAACATTAATGTTAATAACCTTAACAATGACAACACAAGAAATGTCGGAAGCTGATTTCAATGTTGAGATCTATGGTGTCAGCCACTATTAAACACTTGATGTTCATTCACTCAGATATTGTGGCAACAGAGGATGCAGCAATACAAAAAAATGTACTTAAAATAGAGGGGGGGGAATAACGTTTTGAAATAACAAAAAAAGTAAAACTTGGCTTTTTAAAACTTTTACACTAACATGACAACATCGATTGATCTCCCCAATGGACATGTGACATCTACACAGAGATCGCTTTTCAATTATATTTACAACCACAATTAAGGTTAACCTTCATTTCAATCCCCTGCAACTCAGAATGAATTCTATGCAAGCCAGCTACAATCATAGAAATATGTGTACTAGAACAGGTGAAGGGAAGTACAGCAGTAATTCTATTGCTATGGCTCAATTCATCTGAAGGCGGAGCTGTGAACACAACAGCTGTTTGGTCAGAGGCTTGGCCACAGCAACATGCTAGCTACTGAATGGTCAGAAGCTTGGCCACAGCAACATGCTAGCTACTGAATGGTCAGAGGCTTGGCCACAGCAACATGCTAGCTACTGAATGGTCAGAGGCTTGGCCACAGCAACATGCTAGCTACTGAATGGTCAGAGGCTTGGCCACAGCAACATGCTAGCTACTGAATGGTCAGAGGCTTGGCCACAGCAACATGCTAGCTACTGAATGGTCAGAGGCTTGGCCACAGCAACATGCTAGCTACTGAATGGTCAGAGGCTTGGCCACAGCAACATGCTAGCTACTGAATGGTCAGAGGCTTGGCCACAGCAACATGCTAGCTACTGAATGGTCAGAGGCTTGGCCACAGCAACATGCTAGCTACTGAATGGTCAGAGGCTTGGCCACAGCAACATGCTAGCTACTGAATGGTCAGAGGCTTGGCCACAGCAACATGCTAGCTACTGAATGGTCAGAGGCTTGGCCACAGCAACATGCTAGCTACTGAATGGTCAGAGGCTTGGCCACAGCAACATGCTAGCTACTGAATGGTCAGAGGCTTGGCCACAGCAACATGCTAGCTACTGAATGGTCAGAGGCTTGGCCACAGCAACATGCTAGCTACTGAATGGTCAGAGGCTTGGTCACAGCAACATGCTAGCTACTGAATGGTCAGAGGCTTGGTCACAGCAACATGCTAGCTACTGTGTGGTCAGAGGCTTGGCCACAACAACATGCTAGCTACTGTATACTCAAAAAGAGTGTTGTCCAGCTTCTAGCTCTGGTCCACGTCACTGTTGTCCAGCTTCTAGCTCTGGTCCACGTCACCATCAGTGCGTGTTCCTCCACTGGAACGCGCACAAACGCCCCTGGACCAAAGCTAACCAGCCTCCAGCTACTCAATCCAGATGACTGAATCTCTGTAGGGGATAGCTAATGATATCTAATAATGCTAACTAGCTTTAATGCTATCTGATAAGGCTGCACAGTTTGCGGTGGGTATCTCCAGCGGGACAGTGCCTTGCAGTAGACATCTCCAAGGGGACAGTGCTTTCTATTCCTCATCATCAGTCCATTGTGGCTCCCCAACCCTCTCTAAAGCAGGGTTAGGGTTAGGGTCAGGGTCAGAGGGTTAGGGTCCTATTCTAGCTATGACAGTAGTTCTGCTTTAGCCAAAGGCCTTATCCAAACTGACCTATATAACATTCATATTAAAAAAGGACAATAAAATCTGAGTCAAACAAATCAAAATGATCATAGTCCAGTGTGGGGATAATGAAAGGAACATATCATGGATAAATGGAAGACAACCAGGCAGCAGTGCTTTACACAAAAAAAACCACAGGACCTCAAGACAAAAGCATTTGTCCAGTTATTGATTTCTTACTAGGCCAGGTATTAGGGATATTATGATTTCTTTGGTAGGCCTACCATACAAAAACAACATGAAAACACAACATACTGTATAAAGATGGATGAACAGAATTCAATTTACACAAACCATCAACAGACAAAAAGGTGACAGCTTTTTTTCATGGATTTTATATGATTAAAGGTCCATCACTGAAGAATGTGAAAGATGAAAGAAGTGGTCCACATTCTGTAAGTGATAACCTCAACCCACTTCCTGCTCTCTCAAAATGACAACATCGCTGCCTCCTCTTCCAGTCCTCCCCGCTGTCTGTATGTCTGTCTCTCTGTATGTCTGTCTCTCTGTCTGTCCGTATGTTTGTCCGTCTGTCCTTCTGTCTGTCAGTCAGAGGGGTTAAGAGAAGAGTATTCAGGCAAAATGGACCTCTCACTCAGGACAGCCCGTTGGTTGTGCCAGGGTTCAAAGTTCACTGGACCACGTGTGGTCGTAAGGCCTGGTACAACCCCTCGAAGGTGGGTCGATCGGCGATGTCGCGGTCCCAACAACGCATCATCAGCTCAAATAGAGAGGGAGGACAGAGCAGTGGGGCGAATAGAAAGATCTAGAAGAAAAATGGGGTGGACGGGGGATGGGGTGCCAAAACATTACTGTTATGCCCAGATATATGATAGTCCCAGATATATAATAGTCCCAGATATATGATAGTCACAAATATATAATAGTCACACATATATAATAGTCCCAGATATATGATAGTCCCAGATATATAATAGTCCCAGATATATAATAGTTACAGATATATAAAAGCCCCAGATATATAATAGTCCCAGATATATAATAGTTACAGATATATAAAAGCCCCAGATATATAATAGTCACAGATATATAATAGTCCCAGATATATAATAGTCACAGATATATAATAGTCCCAGATATATAATAGTCACAGATATATAATAGTTACAGATATATAAAAGCCCCAGATATATAATAGTCCCAGATATATAATAGTTACAGATATATAAAAGCCCCAGATATATAATAGTCCCAGATATATAATAGTCCCAGATATATAATAGTCACAGATATATAATAGTCCCAGATATATAATAGTCACAGATATATAATAGTCACAGATATATAATAGTCACAGATATATAATGGACTTTACATTGCATGCAGGATGACACAATTTGAGCACAAGACTAAATAATATTTTACCCATATGGAAAAGAATGACATGTTGTTGAATGTGAGACAAAGCTAAGCTACTCTACCTAATGACATGTTTAATCCTATGCACTGATGAATCCAGTACCTGGATACCACTCTTCTCTCTTTTAAATGTTTTTGTCACCCATGTATAAATAAATGATTGAATAAAATAAATAAATAAAATCACTTACCTGTCTGCCCTGGTTTCGGAAGAACTCGCCAGTGTTTTCGATGACCTGTTCGTCTGACAGTAGGCTGTAGGGCTGCTCTTTACACAGAGTGAAGATCTCCCACAGGGTGACGCCGAAGGCCCACACATCGCTGGCCGTGGTGAACTTACCCTGGAGAGGAACCACACAGACAGTGAAGTTCCCCCCTAGGTACAGATCTAGAATCAGATTCCCCTCCCCCAATCCTAACCTTAGCTATTAGTGCAGAAAATACCAAACTAACCCAAGATCCCGCATCAAGGACCAACTTCACCCTAAACCTCACACCAACAACCACGGGATCTATTTGGGTCGTATTGATTTGGCACCAAACGGAAGAAAATAGACAAGCAGGGAGGAGTTTCATAAGTGTTTTGCTATGGTGTGCACTAATGCAGAAGACTCAGATGTAAAGGTTGCCTTAACTGGTCAAAATGGTTGCCTATAACTTCTATCAGAGTTCTGAATGAGCTTCGATGAATACATGATAACATTTACATCATCTCTATCTCTCATCCACTCAACGCCACTGTTTCAATGTGAAATTGAGCCATATATACTGCACATTTGTCAAGCAAAGGCTTTGTTTTTGTCGTCAAACAGATGGAAAGGGAGTCTTAGAAAACATCTATAAGAAAAATATACATTTTCTGATTTGTCCTCGTTTTTTCGACTTGGTCATTATGAAATTCAGCAGCCGACAAGAGTTGTGTTGTGGGTGTGGTTTAATGTGGGTGTCTCTTGTGTGTGTTCGCAAATCACATGTGTTTGTTTCTACATTTAAAAAAAACAGTTCACATTTAGTCAATCACCCTTCTAGATAACTTGAAACTGTCTAACCAGGTAGTGTGTCTTGAAGTCGCCTATGCTAGCTAGTGCTAGCCAACTCCTTTCACCAATTAGCTTCAGCCTGGTTGTGGCAAAGTTGGTTTGACATTGGACAGTCTATCTCTGGGGCTAGTTAGGGACCATCAATAAATTAAACAATGTAAATGGGACCACATTTTCATGTTGCACATCTTTTCAAATCAAATAAAATGTTATTGGTAACATGCACATATTTAGCAGATGTTATTGCGGGTGTTGTGAAATGCTTGTGTTCCTAGCTCCAACAGTACAGTAACAATTCACATCAATACACACAAATCTAAAAGTAAAATAATGGAATTAAGAAATATATAAAAATTAGGATGAACAATGTCGGAGTGGCATTGATTACAATACAGTAGAATAGAAGACTGTACATACACTTAAAGTCGGAAGTTTACATACACTTAGGTTGGAGTCATTAAAACTCGTTTTTCAACCACTCCACAAATTTCTTGTTACCAAACTATAGTTTTGGCAAGTCGGTTAGGACATCTACTTTGTGCATGACACAAGTAATTTTTCCAACAATTGTTTACAGACAGATTATTTCACTTATAATTCACTGTATCATAATTCCAGTGGGTCAGAAGTTTACATACACTAAGTTGACTGTGCCTTTAAACAGCTTGGAATTGAATTGCGACTCCACTTTGTCTCTGTACTGACGTTTTGCCTGTTTGATTGCCTTACAGAGGGAATAACTACACTGGTTGTATACAACCATATTCCCAGTCACCTTGCCATGGTTAAATGCGGTGGTTCGCGCTTTCAGTTTTGAGCGAATGCTGCCATCTATCCATGGTTTCTGGTTTGGGTAGGTTTTAATAGTCACCGTGGGAACAACTTCCCCTATACACTTCCTGATAAACTCAGTCACCGTGTCCATGTAAGCGTCAATGTTGTTCTTGGGAAGCTACCCGGAACATATCCCAGTCCACGTGATCAAAGCATGGATTCCGATTGGTCAGACCAGCGTTGAATAGACCTTAGCATGGGTACTTCCTGTTTGAGTTTCTGCCTATAGGAAGGGAGGAGCAACATTTTTCCAAAGGGAGGGCGGGGGAGGGCCTTCTAGGCATCTCGAAAAGGTGAGTAGCAGTGATCTAGTGTTTTTCCTAAGCGAGTACTACAATCAGTGTGTTGACAGAACTTCGGTAGCTTTTCCCCTATTTGTTTTGTTAAAATCCCCAGCTACAATAAATGCGTCCTCAGGATATGTGGTTTCCAGTTTGCATCAAGTCCAGTGTAGTTCCTTGACGGCCGTCGTGGTATCGGCTTGAGGGGGAATATACACAGCTGTGACTATAACCGAAGAGAATTCTCTTGGGAGGTAATACGGAGCGAGTAGTGGAGTTGGAGCGGAGCGAGTAGTGGAGCTGGAGTGGAGCTGGAGCGGAGCTGGAGCGGAGCGAGTAGTGGAGCTGGAGCGGAGCGAGTCGGAGCGAGTAGTGGAGCTGGAGTGGAGCGAGTAGTGGAGCTGGAGCGGAGCGAGTAGTGGAGCTGGAGCGGAGCGAGTCGGAGCGAGTAGTGGAGCTGGAGTGGAGCGAGTAGTGGAGCTGGAGCGGAGCGAGTAGTGGAGCTGGAGCGGAGCGAGTCGGAGCGAGTAGTGGAGCTGGAGTGGAGCGAGTAGTGGAGCTGGAGCGAGTAGTGGAGCGGAGCGAGTAGTGGAGCGGAGCGAATAGCGGAGCCGGAGCGAGTAGTGGAGCTGGAGTGGAGCGACAAGCGGAGCGTGCCCAATTTTACTGGAGAGCGTAGAGAGAAGATTCCCAAAGGCTGGAGTGTCGGCCTTCTCACCCACTCTGATTTCACTCCAGTAGCGCTCACTTCATGAGCTCAAGGCATGCCCGGCCCAGCATGCATTTATTGTCAACTTGTGTACTGCTAAAGCGCCTTGCTTTAGCTACTGTCATGGAGTTCACTAAATATTTTCATAAAGAAACTGATAGAACACACAGGTGCTAAATCAAGGTGACTTACAAAGATGAGGACCAAGAGCAAGAGAGGGAGTGTGGTGATGTAGTGTCCACAACTAAAGAAGAGAGGGAGTGTGGTGATGTAGTGTCCACAACTAAAGAAGATAGGGAGTGTGGTGATGTAGTGTCCACTACTAAAGAGAGGGAGTGTGGTGATGTAGTGTCCACAACTAAAGAAGAGAGGGAGTGTGGTGATGTAGTGTCCAGTACTAAAGAGAGGGAGTGTGGTGATGTAGTGTCCACTACTAAAGAGAGGGAGTGTGGTGATGTAGTGTCCACCAAAAAGAAAAGACAAAAGACAGGAAGGAGTGTGTCACTGTAGCGAAGTATTTATAAACTAAATCTGATCTCTTAAATGTTTCGTTCATTTTTGTTCTATTATCTATAAAATAGGCCATAATTGATTTAGGATCAATAGGCCTGGCATATTCCCATATTCAAGGAGCTTTCCGTTTTGATTGGGTTATTTTGCCTAAAAACCTTTAGGCATACCTATAAAAATAAATAAAACAACTCTGCATCCCTGCCCAGCCTGGCAAGAGTGGCCCGAAGGGTGTTAATCATCCCCAGTGGCTCTGCAAGTGTGGAGAGGATATTCTCCACTGCTGGCCAGCTCTCCAGGCACCATCACATGAGCCTGAAGACAGACGTGGTTCTAAAAATTAATTATAAAAAGTAATTCAAAAAGGCACTAATAAGTCCTTTTTTGTTTAATTTGTATTTCAATCTAAGTATGTCACAGCCTATATGCGCAATTTCTATATTATAATGATTTAATACAATGAAATGTTGTTTAAATGCTGAGCGCTTTATGTCCCTACCAGTCTATTGTGTCGCACTCGCTTCACAATGTATGTTATAGCCTTGAAATAATATAAATAATACAGCCTAAATCATTCAGGCTCCCTGTCTGGCTCCTGACCTATTTACAGTGTTTATATGCTGTTTAATATGACACACCTGCCCGCCAGTCCAGCATCACTACGCTGGACGGTTCTGACTTAGAATATGTGGACAACTACAAATACCTAGGTGTCTGGTTAGACTGTAAACTCTCCTTCCAGACTCACATTAAGCATCTCCAATTCAAAATTAAATCTAGAATCGGCTTCCTATTTCGCAACAAAGCATCCTCCACTCATGCTGCCAAACATACCCTCGTAAAACTGACTATCCTACCAATCCTCGACTTCGGCGATGTCATTTACAAAATAGCCTCCAACACTCTACTCAACAAATTGGATGCAGTCTATCACAGTGCCATCCGTTTTGTCACCAAAGCCTCATATAATACCCACCACTCTCGTTGGCTGGCCCTCGCTTCATATTCGTCGCCAAACCCACTGACTCCAGGTCATCTATAAGTCTCTGCTAGGTAAAGCCCCGCCTTATCTCAGCTCACTGGTCACCATAGCAGCACCCACCCGTAGCACGCGCTCCAGCAGGTATATTTCACTAGTCACCCCCAAAGCCAATTCCTCCTTTGGCCGCCTTTCCTTCCAGTTCTCTGCTGCCATTGACTGGAACAAACTGCAAAAATCACTGAAGCTGGAGACTCATACCTCCCTCACTAACTTTAATCACCAGCTGTCAGAGCAGCTCACAGATCAATGCACCTGTACATAGCCCATCTGTAAATAGGCCATCCAACTACCTCATCCCCATACTGTTATTTATTTTATTTTATTTGCTCCTTTGCACCCCAGTATCTCTACTTGCACACTCATCTTCTGCACATCTATCACTCCAGTGTTTAATTGCTATATTGTAATTATTTTGCCACTATGGCCTATTTATTACCTTACCTCCCTTATCCTACCTCATTTGCACACACTGTACATATACTTTTTCTATTGTATTATTGACTGTATGTTTGTTTATTCCATGTGTAACTCTGTGTTGTTGTTTGTGTCGCACTGCTTTGCTTTATCTTGGCCAGGTCACAGTTGTAAATGAGAACTTGTTCTCAACTAGCCTACCTGGTTAAATAAAAGTGATATATATATATTTTTTAAAGAATGTAGCCTATTTGAAATGATGTGCGCTTCTTACATTCATCTTTTCATGTTTTTTATTCAAAATACTTTTCATTCAAATCATATGGTTTGGATTCAAAACCAAAATGGTAGGTCCAGGTAGTCACAACAGTAGATGGTGTTGGTTAAATTGGGATTTTAATGAATGGAGTGAATTTGGAGCTGCAGTGTTTTAAACTTGTGAGCGTGGAACGGTTTTTAGCAGAGCGGTTGGAAAGGACGTGGTGCGGTTGGAAAGGACGTGGTGCGGTTGGAAAGGACGTGGAGCGGTTGGAAAGGACGTGGTGCGGTTGGAAAGGACGTGGTGCGGTTGGAAAGGACGTGGAGCGGTTGGAAAGGACGTGGAGCGGTTGGAAAGGACGTGGTGCGGTTGGAAAGGACGTGGTGCGGTTGGAAAGGACGTGGTGCGGTTGGAAAGGACGTGGTGCGCCAGAGCAATGAGCTGGATTTCCAACTGCTCAACTCAGCTCACATGCTCTGGTTCAGAGCAACACCATCAAAGCCCTGTTATTTTGTTACAATGAATCATTTCTAAAGATGATTATTTATTTCATGTGATTAGTGATTCATTTCTAAAGATGATAATTTATTTCATGTGATTAGTGATTCATTTCTAAAGATAATTATTTATTTCATGTGATTAGAATTTTATTTCTAAAGAATATTATTTATTTCATGTGATTAGTGATTCATTTTAATGTAAAAAAACAACAACATGCCCCTGATTTTAAAGTTAACCCTGTAATGTGAATCTAACTATATTTTTAATATGGTAAAACTATTCCTTTTTCACATATATATATATAAAAAATTATAGTTAAATCATACTATCAAATCAGGTGAGCTGATTCTACTCTTTTTGGCCCATTTCAGTGTTTTTGTGGTGGAAAACTGAGAGGGTTGAGCATAATAGGTCAAGACTGTTACCCATAGATAGACAGGCTGGAAATGGTTTTTACTGGCAGCCCGCCAGGGTCTTACATTTTTTTTGTGAAGCTTGCATTCAATTGCCCCTCCCTGTTGCACACAACACGCTTCCATTCTCACTGTCACAAGGGGATTTATGGCCATGTTACGGTCACCTCTGTGACAGTCAACCCTGCTACTTTATTTGGCACTTAATAAGCACTTACTATAGTCACTTTTTAAATGTAACTTCTTGAGAGGTTGAACATGCTCGTCATGACAAAATTTTAACATTTTGTAAAATAAAATGTTACATTTTTTCACCAAGTTAACTACCCAAAAGGGACTAATTTTGTGGAACGACCCTGAAGTATTATCCTTTCTCACCAGTAGAATGCTCTCCCAGGCCATCCAGCGGATGGGCAGCACAGCTCGCCCCTGGATGCGGTAGTAGTCACTGCTGTACAGGTTTCTGCTCATGCCGAAGTCTGCTATCTTGATGGTGAGTCTGCGGTCCAGCAGGCAGTTGCGTGTGGCCAAGTCTCGGTGCACAAAGTTCAGAGAGGCCAGGTACCGCATGCCGGACGAGATCTGCACTGACATGTGCAGGAGGTCTGACAAACTACAAAGAGAGAGAGATAGCAAAAAAGTGAGAGAGAAAAGATAGATAGCGAAGAGAGAGAGAGGAGAGAGAGAGAGGAGAGACCAAAATGAGAGTGAGGAGAGATAGCGAAGAGAGAGAGAGGAGAGAGCAAAATGAGAGAGAGAAGATGGATAGCGAAGAGAGAGAGAGGAGAGATAGTGAAGAGAGAGAGAGAGGAGAGAGCGAAATGAGAGAGAGAAGATGGATAGCGAAGAGAGAGAGAGAGGAGAGGTAGAGAAGAGAGAGAAGATAGATAGTGAAATGAGAGAGAGGAGAGATAGCGAAGAGTGAGGAAATATAGCGAAGAGCGAGAGAGAACCAATGTGTTAGCTTAAGAAAACAATGTAGAACAATGTTGTTGGAGGAAGTGTGGTGGCATATTTCTGCTTTACCAAATGAGGAGAGTTACAAACTACACACCAGTCAGAGTTATACTTAAACTACATCTTTAATAATAATAAGCTTTGCAATAGCATTTGACTTTCAACAATTCACTATTTCTAATGAACCGTTGAGAAGTACCAACAGAAAAGTACAAAGATCTTTTATAGCCAAGATACACCCCTCTCAACTTACACTGACGAACCACAGATCTTAGGAACAGTTCACAAAGGTTAAGATTTGTATGAAAGATATCTATAAAACATAGCAGACAGTTACTGCTGTGTCAACAGTTTTCATTGTTAAGACCATTGTCTGGCCCTCTTACTCCAAAAGGGAACCGTTTCTCCCTGGTACGGCATAGAACAGAACCATTAGCTCATGTTCTCTGGAATGCTCTTTAGGTTTTATCACCCAAAGACATCGTAAATCTCCTCTGTCAGTGCTATCTCATAGAGGCCCATCCTCAGTGGAACACACACACAATACTCTATTCTGTCGAGTAAAACAACCATTATAATGCAATACAAGCATTATAACATAAACTTACAAGCATTATAACATAATCTTGCAATTTTCCACGACAGAAGTGAGGGAGTAGTAATAGAATATTGAGTCATTGACCTTTATTTCTATGGGTGAGAGAATTGGTTTAGTTTAGGTCAATTCAAATCTGGACCTCCAAGCCTGTTCCACTGCTGCGGAGATTTGCATTGTTCCCCTCTAATCAGGGACTGATTTAGACCTGGGACACCAGGTGGGTAAAATTAATTATCAGGTAGAACATTACCAGCAGTAGTACTCTGGACCTCTAGGCTTGGGTATGAATACCCCTGGTATAGTTGGAATGACTGAGAGTGGTGGAATATGGTGAGAGGGGAGGAGGAGAGAGGAGTGGAGGAGCATGGTGAGAGGGGAGGAGAGAGGAGTGGAGGAGCGTGGTGAGAGGGGAGGAGAGAGGAGGAGCGTGGTGAGAGGAGAGTAGACCGAGGAGGAGCATGGTGAGAGGAGAGGAGAGAGGAGGAGGAGACAGAGGAGGAGACCGAGGAGGAGTATGGTGAGAGGAGAGGAGAGAGGAGGAACGTGGTGAGAGGAGAGGAGTAGAGGAGCATGGTGAGAGAGGAGGAGACCGAGGAGGAGCATGGTGAGAGGAGAGGAGGAGTGTGGTGAGAGGAGGAGACAGTGGAGGAGTGTGGTGAGAGAGGAAGAGACCGAGGAGGAGCGTGGTGAGAGGAGGAGCGTGGTGAGAGGAGGAGACCGAGGAGGAGCGTTTGAGAGAGGAAGAGACCGAGGAGGAACATGGTGATAGGAGAGGAGAGAGGAGGAACGTGGTGAGAGGAGAGGAGTAGAGGAGCATGGTGAGAGAGGAGGAGACCGAGGAGGAGCATGGTGACAGGAGAGGAGGAGTGTGGTGAGAGGAGGAGACAGTGGAGGAGTGTGGTGAGAGAGGAAGAGACCGAGGAGGAGCGTGGTGAGAGGAGGAGCGTGGTGAGAGGAGGAGACCGAGGAGGAGCGTTTGAGAGAGGAAGAGACCGAGGAGGAACATGGTGATAGAGGAGGAGAGAGGAGGAGCATGGTGAGAGGAAGAGACCGAGGAGGAGCGTGGTGAGAGGAGGAGACAGAGGAGGAGCGTGGTGAGAGGAGGAGACAGAGGAGGAGCGTGGTGAGAGAGGAAGAGACAGAGGAGGAGAGTGGTGAAAGGAGGAGGAGACAGAGGAGGAGTGTGGTGAGAGGAGGAGGAGACAGAGGAGGAGGGTGGTGAGAGGAGGAGGAGACAGAGGAGGAGCGTGGTGAGAGGAGGAAGAGCCCGAGGAGGAGTGTGGTGAGAGGAGACAGAGGAGGAGCGTGGTGAGAGGAGGAGGAGAGAGGAGGAGCATGGTGAGAGGAAGAGGAGACAGAGGAGGAGCATGGTGAGAGGAGGAGGAGACAGAGGAGGAGCGTGGTGAGAGGAGGAGCATGGTGAGAGGAGGAGGAGAGAGAAGGAGTGTGGTGAGAGGAGGAGGAGACAGAGGAGGAGGGTGGTGAGAGGAGGAGGAGACAGAGGAGGAGGGTGGTGAGAGGAGGAGGAGAGAGGAGGAGCATGGTGAGAGGAGGAGGAGACAGAGGAGGAGCATGGTGAGAGGAGGAGGAGACAGAGGAGGAGCGTGGTGAGAGGAGGAGCATGGTGAGAGGAGGAGGAGAGAGGAGGAGCGTGGTGAGAGGAGGAGGAGACAGGAGGAGCATGGTGAGAGGAGGAGGAGACAGAGGAGGAGCATGGTGAGAGGAGGAGTGTGGTGAGAGGAGGAGGAGACAGAGAAGGAGTGTGGTGAGAGGAGGAGGAGAGAGGAGGAGCATGGTGAGAGGAGGAGGAGACAGAGGAGGAGCATGGTGAGAGGAGGAGTGTGGTGAGAGGAGGAGGAGACAGAGGAGGAGCATGGTGAGAGGAGGAGTGTGGTGAGAGGAGGAGGAGACAGAGGAGGAGCATGGTGAGAGGAGGAGTGTGGTGAGAGGAGGAGGAGACAGAGGAGGAGTGTGGTGAGAAGAGGAGGAGACAGGAGGAGCATGGTGAGAGGAGGAGGAGACAGAGGAGGAGCATGGTGAGAGGAGGAGTGTGGTGAGAAGAGGAGGAGACAGGAGGAGCATGGTGAGAGGAGGAGGAGACAGAGGAGGAGCATGGTGAGAGGAGGAGTGTGGTGAGAGGAGGAGGAGACAGAGGAGGAGTGTGATGAGAGGAGGAGGAGAGAGGAGGAGCATGGTGAGAGGAGGAGGAGACAGGAGGAGCATGGTGAGAGGAGGAGGAGACAGAGGAGGAGCATGGTGAGAGGAGGAGTGTGGTGAGAGGAGGAGGAGACAGAGGAGAGTGGTGAGAGGAGAGGAGGAGAGAGGAGGAGCGTGGTGAGAGGAGGAGGAGACAGAGGAGGAGCGTGGCGAGAGGAGGAGGAGACAGAGGAGGAGCATGGTGAGAGGAGGAGTGTGGTGAGAAGAGGAGGAGACAGGAGGAGCATGGTGAGAGGAGGAGGAGACAGAGGAGGAGCATGGTGAGAGGAGGAGTGTGGTGAGAGGAGGAGGAGACAGAGGAGGAGTGTGATGAGAGGAGGAGGAGAGAGGAGGAGCATGGTGAGAGGAGGAGGAGACAGGAGGAGCATGGTGAGAGGAGGAGGAGACAGAGGAGGAGCATGGTGAGAGGAGGAGTGTGGTGAGAGGAGGAGGAGACAGAGGAGTGTGGTGAGAGGAGAGGAGGAGAGAGGAGGAGCGTGGTGAGAGGAGGAGGAGACAGAGGAGGAGCGTGGCGAGAGGAGGAGGAGACAGAGGAGGAGCATGGTGAGAGGAGGAGGGTCTCACCTGACTGCGGGGATGTTGTTGGCGTGGGTCAGGGTGCTCTCCATCTCTCTCTGTGACAGAAACATGTTGAGGTCTCCGTTGTCCATGTACTCAGTCACCATGCACAGTGGGTCTGAGCTCACACACACACACAGCAACTGGATGATGTTGGGGTCGTTGAGCCTCGACATGATCTTGATCTCCTTCAGGAAGTCGTTCCTGTGCGTGTGTGTTTGTGTGGTGGCGGTGGGGGGGGGGGGGGGGGGGGGGGGGGTTTAGAATACCATAGGTCAGAACGTAGCTATTCATACACACAGAGTACTGTAGGAATATTCATACACACAGAGTACTGAAGGATTATTCATACACACAGAGTACTGTAGGAATATTCATACACACAGAGTACTGTAGGAATATTCATACACACAGAGTACTGTAGGAATATTCATACACACAGAGTACTGTAGGATTATTCATACACACAGAGTACTGTAGGATTATTCATACACACAGAGTACTGTAGGATTATTCATACACACAGAGTACTGTAGGATTATTCATACACACAGAGTACTGTAGGAATATTCATACACACAGAGTACTGTAGGAATATTCATACACACAGAGTACTGTAGGAATATTCATACATACAGAGTACTGCAGGATTATTCATACACACAGAGTACTGTAGGATTATTCATACACACAGAGTACTGTAGGATTATTCATACACACAGAGTACTGTAGGATTATTCATACACACAGAGTACTGTAGGATTATTCATACACACAGAGTACTGTAGGAATATTCATACATACAGAGTACTGTAGGATTATTCATACACACAGAGTACTGTAGGATTATTCATACACACAGAGTACTGTAGGATTATTCATACACACAGAGTACTGGAGGAATATTCATACACACAGAGTACTGTAGGAATATTCATACATACAGAGTACTGTAGGATTATTCATACACACACACCTGGTGAACACAAATAAACAAACACACACACCTGGCGTTGTTGGTGGCGTCTGCCCTCAGTTGCTTCACCGCCACCAGTACAGGCCGTCCGTCTCGGTCGGGAAGGGGGGCGCCCTCCCCCAGAAACTCAGGCAGACCCTCAGCCTCACACAGGTGGACCTGCACAGAGAACAGGGTCATGTTCATTAGGCCCCAAACAGACTGAAACAGGGAGGGACTACCTGGACTTGTCCAATAAGAAACACTCCTTTTTATGTTTTGAAGCGTTTTTCATTGCGTGCCCAGTAACACATTATTTTAAGGGTCCATAATAAGCCATTTATAATCATTTGCAAACAGTTTGCTTATCATTTATTAACCATGACTCCCACATTTGTAAATGTTAGTAAGCTAATCATTCAAACATGTATATATGTAACCGATGTGAAATGGCTAGCTAGTTAGCGGTGGTGCGCGCTAATAGCGTTTCAATCGGTGACGTCACTCACTCTGAGACCTTGAAGTAGTTGTTTCCCTTTCACTGCAATTTATAATCATTTGCAAACAGTTTGCTTATCATTTTTTTACCATTACTCCCACATTTGCTAATTATTCAAACATGTATATATGTAACCGGTGTGAAATGGCTAGCTAGTTAGTGGTGCGCGCTAATAGCGTTTCAATCGGTGACGTCACTCGCTCTGAGGCTTTTGTGGAGCGATAGGTAACGATGCTTCGTGGGAGGCAGTTGTTGATGTGTTCAGAGAGTCCCTGGTTCGAGCCCAGGTTGGGGCGAGGAGAGGGACGGAAGCAACACTGTTACATATTTATAGTTCATTAAACATCCTGTGTTGTGAGCTTGTTCTTTCACCAGGTACAGCAGGAATGTCTGCCCATCAATGTCTGCCCATCTTTTAGTGAGAAATTACACTGGTCACTCAAAACATTTATAAACTATTGAAAAAGTATAGATAGCTCTCACTTTAGATTAGGGACTGAACAAATACTTTATTAATGATTAGTAAATTGTTTATAAATGTGGGAGTAATGATAAATACATGGTGAACAACACAGTCACTTATGTGACTGAAATCAGAAAAGCGTTTGGTAATATAACACACAGTACAACCTTTTTCTGTTGTTTCCTCCAGTGGATAACTGTTGAAGGGCAATCTGGGATTGATACAGCCTTCATTGATTCTTGAAGAATATAACGTTTAAACGCTCGTGAAGAACGAATGAGGTCATCTGCAGTTGTCTGTGTGTACGTCGACAAGAAGTTAAACACTAGGAAGGTCCTCACCTCCCCAAACTGCCCCTCCCCCAGCTTCTCCCTGAAGAGCAGCCGGTGGCGGGGGAACTCTGCCACGGAGATGTCCTTGCGGGTGAGCGAGTCGACGGTGAGTGCGGGCACGGCATACATGTTACTGCCGGTCACACCCTGCAGGCTCACGATGTCTGTCTCGGCGTAGTGCGGCACGCTGTTCTGGAAGCACTGGTGAGGCGTGCACTGGGTGACATCGGGCTCCGCATAGCCCCCACCACACGCTGAGGAGGAGCAGGGATATTAGGGAGGAGGAGGAGGAGGAGGAAGAGCATGATGAGGAGGAAGAACAGGAAGAACAGGAAGAGGAGGAGGAACAGGATGAATAGGAGGAAGAGCAGGAGGAGGAGGGAAGAGAATGTTAGGGAGGAGGAAGAGCAAGATGAGGAAGAACAGGATGAGGAGGAGGAAGAACAGGAGGAGGAGGGAGGAGAATGTTAAGAAGGAGGAGGAAGAGCAGGAGGAGGAAAAGGAAGAGAAGGAGGAGGCGGAGAGAGAAAGAGAGAGTGATAGTTTGTGCTAAGCTCCTGACTGTTATGATAACCAGGGCCTGAGAGTAGGAGTTCTGATCTAGGATCAGGTCGCCCTTGTTCAAGTAGTCTTGTTCATTATGATCTATAAGGCTAAACTGATCCTAGAGCAGCAGTCCTACTCTACATTTTGAACACTGTGCCAGACTCATAAAGCTAAGGATGAAATGAGAACAGTCCCAGACAGTAACAGACCCTGGCAGTCCCAGACAGGAACAGACCCTGGCAGTCCCAGACAGTAACAGATCCTGGCAGTCCCAGACAGTAACAGACCCTGGCAGTCCCAGACAGGAACAGACCCTGGCAGTCCCAGACAGTAACAGACCCTGGCAGTCCCAGACAGTAACAGACCCTGGCAGTCCCAGACAGTAACAGACCCTGGCAGTCCCAGACAGGAACAGACCCTGGCAGTCCCAGACAGTAACAGACCCTGGCAGTCCCAGACAGTAACAGACCCTGGCAGTCCCAGACAGTAACAGACCCTGGCAGTCCCAGACAGTAACAGACCCTGGCAGTCCCAGACAGTAACACAGAAGGGGAAGGAACTATAGCCTCAAATCAGACAAGCAGGACATTCCCCATCCCCACCACTATAGTCTTCTATATCATTCTGATATTATAGTCTGATAGTAAAACGGAAATACAAACTATTCAAAGAGACACTGGCATTTCAACATTTCCAATCATCATTGGGCGGACATTCCGGGTCTTCATATTGGCACACCTTTCATCTCTTACCACGAGAGGGGCCTTGGGTCGTGACGAGAGGTCAGGAAGAGGTCATAAAGGCATAGGGCTAGAGGCTAGAGGGATATGGAGGAGGACTGGAAGGTAAAGAAGAGAGAGAGTCTGAACAACAGATCAGCGTGCATAACATACAACATTCCAGAGGATATTGAGAACCAGAGAAGCAGCCGGTATGATCAACAGGTTGATTTGTAAGAAGCGAGTAACAGTCACAGCAACATGCAAACTATAAGGACTAAGAAGTAACACGATGCCTTTGATTGAAAGAAGGATGAAGGTGGGAGGAGAAAGGAGAGGAAGAGGTGTTCACCTGAGGTCTCTGCACTCCGAGACAGTTCAGGCAGCTTGTTCCTGAGGCCGGCCGGGTCTTGGTACTGAGGGTCCAGGAGGAAGACGCGCTCGTACGGGTGGTCCATCTGAGAGACCCGGGGGGGCACGGGAGGGGTCTGCAGAATGATGGTGTCACTACTGGAGGACAGGCGCACGGTGACCTCCTCCTCGAGGATACGGCGTGGAGCCTGGGGGCGGGAAGCAGGCAGGGATCAGTCTTTAGCGAAGGAAACGTTATCGCTACCTCCCTCTCCGAGGCGCATCAATTGAGGAGCGAATTGAAGTGAAGAGGAAACTCAGCATCTCTTGGAGGGCAGTGGGAGTTGTTTTATAAAAACACAAACACACTAAGGTGTAACGGCCCTGGCTGCGTTTCTACTAAGATGACATATGGAATTGTTTTAAGATGGTCATACCATGGATCATTTAGATATTTGATTTTTAATTTAATAAAACATTGAATTCGACCTTAGATACACATTGAATAACATTCATACATGGAAAAACAGATAGTCCAAAGATGTATCAAAAGGAAGCTTGTTGTGAAATGTCTGTCCTGTATCTGAGACATATAAGAAAGATCAGGAAATTAGATACTTTTTTTACCCATATTTAACCCATTTTGTAAACACTAAACTACTTCCATGATTGTTTAAAACTGGTAGCGAGGACCTTCGGTGGAGTCTTGTGAGGCTTGTGGGCGTCCTAGAGCAAAACAACCAACATGTACGTGAGAGTCTCACCTTTCGATGGTGCTAGCCCAAACTGTTGGGACGCTACAGACAGAAGTTGGCAGATCGTCGGTACCGACTTCAGATGAGTCCCAAGGTCATATTAGTTTGTAGGCCAAACCGTTCGGACTCTACAGACGTTTTCGTGAGAAGACTGATTTTCGGGATTTCTCTTGGTCTGACAAATACCGCTGTAGCTCTTCCACCTTCCACCGCAGATGCGGAAGGCGAATATCGAAGGATGAGGTGGATTAAGACACAGCCCATGCAAAAAACAGACAGCTTCATTATGCTATTTAGATTTCGGAGGAGAAATAAAAACAATTTACACTTTCCAGGCCATTAGAGTTGCTGAATTTTCCTCTTCACTTCAGAGAACACAATTTTTCACATCCCCTTCTGCCTTCTCAGTTCAACCTGCTAGTCAAAAAGGGTTATGACAGATGTGGGTATCCAGAATATAGTCTGTCCTACCTTCTCCAGCACCTTGCACACATACTGGCACCACAAGATCAGGAAGATGATCACTACGAGCAACAGGATGATCGTCACCAGACAGCCAATCAGAATAGGGGTGTTCCCATCATCCGGTTGGTACTTGGCTGATGGGTTTGTCACTGAGGGGGAGGAGTTAAGGAGTTGACTAATTTCATTTATTTGGAGAAAAAAAAATACATATAAGTCTATAGCCAGTAGTACATATATTTAAAATATGATCAAGGATATAACATAATCAAGTTATTTCCATAGTGAAAACTATACTGTATACAGTAGAAGCAGGTTAGATGGATCCATTCCCTTTCCTTCAGCTTATTTTACACTTTTGCAGTCAGACTTTTTCAGCTACAACTAAACAACTGAAATGAAACAAAGTGTTGAAAGGTGCTGCATATGAAAAGGGAGGTGTAGGTTTATACTTTTAGAAAACACCTAAACTATCTAGTACTTCAAAGGGTTCAGGTATCCCCATTGTAGAACCCTTTGAAGAACATTTTTTGGTTTCCGGTAGAACCCTATTGGGTTCCATGTATAAACCCTTTCCCCAGAGGGTTCTACATGAAACCAAAAAGAGTTCTACCTGGAACCAAACATGGTTCTACCTGGATCCAAAAAGTGTTCTACCTGGAACTAAAAATGGTTCTACCTGGAACTAAAAAGTGTTCTCCAATGGATAAAAACCCTTTTGGAACCCTTTTTTCTGAAGAGACTACCCCGAAACGCTCAGTTTTGCATTTTCTCCATGAATGGTTATGGTAAGGATTGGGAGAGGGGAAGCAGAGAGTTGAAGGGTTACCAGTCTTGTGGGTGGTGGGCATGGAGCTCTCCTCCTTGGGCCAGGAGGATGTCACCACCGGGGTTATCTGAGTAGGAATCACGGTGTCTGCTGTGGGACAAAAGGAACAAATTAAGAGTTTATTTCCAAAAACTCTATTTCCACAAATGTTTCAAATTTGTGTTTTTTTTATCAGAAATGATTGCTTATGGGTAATCTTCATGTGTGTGTGTAAAATATTTTTATTCCTAGTATGTGTATGAAAAAAATATATATTTGCAAAACACTATATATCATTTTCTTTGCTAGAATGTTCGTATCCTGTATTTTTGACTGTGATATGTGGTGGACCCACTTAGCTATCTTAAAATGCACTAACTGTAAATCGCTCTGGATTAGAGCATCTACTAAATGCCAAACAATTCAAATGTAAATGTTTTACATACAGATCTCATGTTACTGTATTAAATTATTTATTATTTAAAACATTTAAATATTGATGTCACAAATGTATCATCTGTACATTTCTTTATAAAAATATATAGTTATTAGTTACATTTGACTGTGTAAAACCTAGCAGTTTTACTCATTTCTCTGAGAGTGAGGCAGATATATTGCATTTGCAAAATAAAAATGATTATTTGTCTCTCTGAAATGAATCCATCAAGTGATAGATTTTAATCAAATATTGTCACGTGTGCTCCCTCTCCGGCCTCTAGGTCACCAGGCTGCTCGTTATGGCGCACACCTGTCACCATCGTTACGCGCACCTGCGTGTCATCACACTCACCTGGACTCCATCACCTCCCTGATTACCTTCCCTATATATGTCACTCCCTTTGGTTCCTTCCCCAGGCGTTATTGTTTCTGTGTCATGTCTGTGTGCTGTTCGTGGTTTCTTGTTTTGTATTACGTAACGTTTATTCATTAAAACACTCATTCCCTGGACTTGCTTCCCGACTCTCAACCCACATCGTTACAAATACAGTACATGTCTGTCATTGAACAACCTCATGTCATGATTAGATAGTGAAAAAATACACTGATCTCTCTCAACTTCTTTAAACAATAAACACTAATTTACCAACATTTCAGAAAATAGATATATAGCGTTTGAGACAAATCTCTTCAAATGGTCACCTGTGTTAACATACGACACTGAACATTAGAGTCTATATTTTGACAGGGGTTTAGATGGTACATTGCTTGTGCTTGTCACGTCACAACCTAAAATCTAGCAAACATTTAAGAGTTTTTGAAAGCCAGGAAATGGCGTGGCTATTTCTACATATTGCACAGGTCTTTAACTGTTTTCCAGTGAACCGGTGCCTGGCGGGGCTCAACATGTGTCAAAGGACAGATATCGCTGGAAGTAGATCATTGTAGTCTTACGTCCCATAGGGGATGAAGAGGAGGGAGGGAGGGAGGGAGGGAGGGAGGGAGGGAGGGAGTGAGTGAGTGAGTGAGTGAGTGAGTGAGTGAGTGAGTGAGTGAGTGAGTGAGTGAGTGAGTGAGTGAGTGAGTGAGTGAGTGAGTGAGTGAGTGAGTGAGTGAGTGAGTCAGTCAGTCAGTCAGTCAGTCAGTCAGTCAGTCAGTCAGTCAGTCAGTCAGTCAGTCAGTCAGTCAGAAAGGAAGAAAGGAAGAAAGGAAGAAGGGAACCAAACCAAACCTTAGCGGTAGATATTTCTCTGCTTCCCCTCCTACCTGACTGGAAGGAGATTTCGCTGAACATCATCCACACATCAGCGAAGTGGAAGCGGCAGCGCAGGGCCTTGGCATTACGGCGTCCCAGAGGCACGGTCACATAGCGAGCGCTGGGGTTGCGGTCGTCCAGCACCGTACGGAACTCCACCGGCTCCGCCTCCCAGTTAGCGATGAGGCGGGGCTTGAAAGAGCAGGACACGGAGGAGAAGATCTTCACCCCGTGGTAGAACATATTGTTACTGTGCACCTGTTCAGGGAAGACCACAGTTACATAGGAACTACACTGGGAAGACCACAGTTACATAGGAACTACACTGGGAAGACCACAGTTACATAGGAACTACACTGGGAAGACCACAGTTACATAGGAACTACACTGGGAAGACCACAGGGAAGACCACAGTTACATAGGAACTCCACTGGGAAGACCACAGTTACATAGGAACTACACTGGGAAGACCACAGTTACATAGGAACTACACTGGGAAGACCACAGTTACATAGGAACTACACTGGGAAGACCACAGTTACATAGGAACTACACTGGGAAGACCACAGTTACATAGGAACTACACTGGGAAGACCACAGGGAAGACCACAGTTACATAGGAACTCCACTGGGAAGACCACAGTTACATAGGAACTACACTGGGAAGACCACAGGGAAGACCACAGTTACATAGGAACTACACTGGGAAGACCACAGGGAAGACCACAGTTACATAGGAACTACACTGGGAAGACCACAGTTACATACGAACTACACTGGGAAGACCACAGGGAAGACCACAGTTACATAGGAACTACACTGGGAAGACCACAGGGAAGACCACAGTTACATACGAACTCCACTGGGAAGACCACAGTTACATACGAACTACACTGGGAAGACCACAGTTACATAGGAACTACACTGGGAAGACCACAGTTACATACGAACTACACTGGGAAGACCACAGGGAAGACCACAGTTACATAGGAACTACACTGGGAAGACCACAGTTACATAGGAACTCCACTGGGAAGACCACAGTTACATAGGAACTACACTGGGAAGACCACAGTTACATACGAACTACACTGGGAAGACCACAGTTACATAGGAACTACACTGGGAAGACCACAGTTACATAGGAACTCCACTGGGAAGACCACAGTTACATAGGAACTACACTGGGAAGACCACAGTTACATAGGAACTACACTGGGAAGACCACAGTTACATACGAACTACACTGGGAAGACCACAGTTACATAGGAACTACACTGGGAAGACCACAGTTACATACGAACTACACTGGGAAGACCACAGGGAAGACCACAGTTACATAGGAACTACACTGGGAAGACCACAGTTACATAGGAACTACACTGGGAAGACCACAGTTACATACGAACTACACTGGGAAGACCACAGTTACATACGAACTACACTGGGAAGACCACAGTTACATAGGAACTACACTGGGAAGACCACAGTTACATACGAACTACACTGGGAAGACCACAGTTACATACGAACTACACTGGGAAGACCACAGTTACATACGAACTACACTGGGAAGACCACAGGGAAGACCACAGTTACATACGAACTACACTGGGAAGACCACAGTTACATACGAACTACACTGGGAAGACCACAGGGAAGACCACAGTTACATACGAACTACACTGGGAAGACCACAGGGAAGACCACAGTTACATACGAACTACACTGGGAAGACCACAGTTACATACGAACTACACTGGGAAGACCACAGTTACATACGAACTACACTGGGAAGACCACAGGGAAGACCACAGTTAC
Source organism: Salvelinus namaycush (assembly GCF_016432855.1). Lineage (NCBI taxonomy): Eukaryota > Metazoa > Chordata > Actinopteri > Salmoniformes > Salmonidae > Salvelinus > Salvelinus namaycush. Next base: position 4,956,567 of record NC_052307.1, read on the forward strand.
ATACGAACTACACTGGGAAGACCACAGTTACATACGAACTACACAGGGAAGACCACAGTTACATACGAACTACACTGGGAAGACCACAGGGAAGACCACAGTTACATACGAACTACACTGGGAAGACCACAGTTACATACGAACTACACTGGGAAGACCACAGGGAAGACCACAGTTACATACGAACTACACTGGGAAGACCACAGTTACATACGAACTACACAGGGAAGACCACAGTTACATACGAACTACACTGGGAAGACCACAGGGAAGACCACAGTTACATACGAACTACACTGGGAAGACCACAGTTACTACGAACTACACTGGGAAGACCACAGGGAAGACCACAGTTACATACGAACTACACTGGGAAGACCACAGTTACATACGAACTACACAGGGAAGACCACAGTTACATACGAACTACACTGGGAAGACCACAGTTACATACGAACTACACTGGGAAGACCACAGTTACATACGAACTACACTGGGAAGACCACAGTTACATACGAACTACACTGGGACGACCACAGTTACATACGAACTACACTGGGAAGACCACAGTTACATACGAACTACACTGGGAAGACCACAGGGAAGACCACAGTTACATACGAACTACACTGGGAAGACCACAGTTACATACGAACTACACTGGGAAGACCACAGTTACATACGAACTACACTGGGAAGACCACAGGGAAGACCACAGTTACATACGAACTACACTGGGAAGACCACAGTTACATACGAACTACACTGGGAAGACCACAGTTACATACGAACTACACTGGGAAGACCACAGTTACATACGAACTACACTGGAAGACCACAGGGAAGACCACAGTTACATACGAACTACACTGGGAAAGACCACAAGGGAAGACCACAGTTACATACGAACTACACTGGGAAGACACAGTTACATACGAACTACACTGGAAGACCACAGGGAAGACCACAGTTACATACGAACTACACTGGGAAGACCACAGGAAGACACAGGGAAGACCACAGTTACATACGAACTACACTGGGAAGACCACAGTTACATACGAACTACACTGGGAAGACCACAGTTACATACGAACTACACTGGGAGGACCACAGGAAGACCACAGTTACATACGAACTACACTGGAAGACCACAGTTACATACGAACTACACTGGGAAGACCACAGTTACATACGAACTACACTGGGAAGACCACAGTTACATACTAACTACACTGGGAAGACCACAGGGAAGACCACAGTTACATACGAACTACACTGGGAAGACCACAGGGAAGACCACAGTTACATACGAACTACACTGGGAAGACCACAGTTACATACGAACTACACTGGGAAGACCACAGTTACATACGAACTACACTGGGAAGACCACAGTTACATACGAACTACACTGGGAAGACCACAGTTACATACGAACTACACTGGGAAGACCACAGGGAAGACCACAGTTACATACGAACTACACTGGGAAGACCACAGGGAAGACCACAGTTACATACGAACTACACTGGGAAGACCACAGGGAAGACCACAGTTACATACGAACTACACTGGGAAGACCACAGTTACATAGGAACTACACTGGAAGACCACAGTTTACATACGAACTACACTGGGAAGACCACAGGGAAGACCACAGTTACATAGGAACTACACTGGGAAGACCACAGTTACATAGGAACTACACTGGAAGACCACAGTTACATACGAACTACACTGGGAAGACCACAGTTACATACGAAACTACACTGGGAAGACCACAGTTACATAGGAACTACACTGGAAGGACCACAGTTACTACGAACTACACTGGGAAGACACAGTACATACGCAACTCCAATGGGAAGACCACAGTTACATACGAACTACACTGGAAGACCACAGGAAGACCACAGTTACATACGAATACACTGGAAGACCACAGTTACATACGAACTACACTGGGAAGACCACAGGGAAGACACAGTTACATACGAACTACACTGGGAAGACCACAGGGAAGACCACAGTACATACGAACTACACTGGGAAGACCACAGTTACATACGAACTACACAGGGAAGACCACAGTTACATACGAACTACACTGGGAAGACCACAGGGAAGACCACAGTTACATACGAACTACACTGGGAAGACCACAGTTACATACGAACTACACAGGGAAGACCACAGTTACATACGAACTACACTGGGAAGACCACAGGGAAGACCACAGTTACATACGAACTACACTGGGAAGACCACAGTTACATACGAACTACACTGGGAAGACCACAGGGAAGACCACAGTTACATACGAACTACACTGGGAAGACCACAGTTACATACGAACTACACAGGGAAGACCACAGTTACATACGAACTACACTGGGAAGACCACAGGGAAGACCACAGTTACATACGAACTACACTGGGAAGACCACAGTTACATACGAACTACACTGGGAAGACCACAGGGAAGACCACAGTTACATACGAACTACACTGGGAAGACCACAGTTACATACGAACTACACAGGGAAGACCACAGTTACATACGAACTACACTGGGAAGACCACAGTTACATACGAACTACACTGGGAAGACCACAGTTACATACGAACTACACTGGGAAGACCACAGTTACATACGAACTACACTGGGAAGACCACAGTTACATACGAACTACACTGGGAAGACCACAGTTACATACGAACTACACTGGGAAGACCACAGGGAAGACCACAGTTACATACGAACTACACTGGGAAAGACCACAGTTACATACGAACTACACTGGGAAGACCACAGTTACATACGAACTACACTGGGAAGACCACAGGGAAGACCACAGTTACATACGAACTACACTGGGAAGACCACAGTTACATACGAACTACACTGGGAAGACCACAGTTACATACGAACTACACTGGGAAGACCACAGTTACCTACGAACTACACTGGGAAGACCACAGGAAGACCACAGTTACATACGAACTACACTGGGAGACCACAGTTACATACGAACTACCACTGGGAAGACCACAGGGAAGACCACAGTTACATACGAACTACACTGGAAGACCACAGGGAAGACCACAGGGAAGACCACAGTTACATACGAACTACACTGGGGAAGACCACAGTTACATACGAACTACACTGGGAAGACCACAGTTACATACGAACTACACTGGGAAGACCACAGGGAAGACCACAGTTACATACGAACTACACTGCGGAAGACCACAGTTACATACGAACTACACTGGGAAGACCACAGTTACATACGAACTACACTGGAAGACACAGTTACATACGAACTACACTGGGAGACCACAGGGAAGGCCACAGTTACATACTGAAACATACACTGGGAAGACCACAGTTACATACGAACTACACTGGGAAGACCACAGTTACATACGAACTACACTGGGAAGACCACAGTTACATACGAACTACACTGGGAAGACCACAGTTACATACGAACTACACTGGGAAGACCACAGTTACATACGAACTACACTGGGAAGACACAGTTACATACGGAACTACACTGGGAAGACCACAGTTACATACGAACTACACTGGGAAGACCACAGGGAAGACCACAGTTACATACGAACTACACTGGGAAGACCACAGGGAAGACCACAGTTACATACGAACTACACTGGGAAGACCACAGGGAAGACCACAGTTACATACGAACTACACTGGGAAGACCACAGTTACATAGGAACTACACTGGGAAGACCACAGTTACATACGAACTACACTGGGAAGACCACAGGGAAGACCACAGTTACATAGGAACTACACTGGGAAGACCACAGTTACATAGGAACTACACTGGGAAGACCACAGTTACATACGAACTACACTGGGAAGACCACAGTTACATAGGAACTACACTGGGAAGACCACAGTTACATAGGAACTACACTGGGAAGACCACAGTTACATAGGAACTACACTGGGAAGACCACAGTTACATACGAACTACACTGGGAAGACCACAGTTACATACGAACTACACTGGGAAGACCACAGGGAAGACCCAAGTTACATACGAACTACACTGGAAGACCACAGTTACATACGAACTACACTGGGAAGACCACAGGGAAGACCACAGTTACATACGAACTACACTGGGAAGACCACAGGGAAGACCACAGTTACATACGAACTACACTGGGAAGACCACAGTTACATACGAACTACACAGGGAAGACCACAGTTACATACGAACTACACTGGGAAGACCACAGGGAAGACCACAGTTACATACGAACTACACTGGGAAGACCACAGTTACATACGAACTACACAGGGAAGACCACAGTTACATACGAACTACACTGGGAAGACCACAGGGAAGACCACAGTTACATACGAACTACACTGGGAAGACCACAGTTACATACGAACTACACTGGGAAGACCACAGGGAAGACCACAGTTACATACGAACTACACTGGGAAGACCACAGTTACATACGAACTACACAGGGAAGACCACAGTTAAATACGAACTACACTGGGAAGACCACAGGGAAGACCACAGTTACATACGAACTACACTGGGAAGACCACAGTTACATACGAACTACACTGGGAAGACCACAGGGAAGACCACAGTTACATACGAACTACACTGGGAAGACCACAGTTACATACGAACTACACAGGGAAGACCACAGTTACATACGAACTACACTGGGAAGACCACAGTTACATACGAACTACACTGGGAAGACCACAGTTACATACGAACTACACTGGGAAGACCACAGTTACATACGAACTACACTGGGAAGACCACAGGGAAGACCACAGTTACATACGAACTACACTGGGAAGACCACAGTTACATACGAACTACACTGGGAAGACCACAGTTACATACGAACTACACTGGGAAGACCACAGGGAAGACCACAGTTACATACGAACTACACTGGGAAGACCACAGTTACATACGAACTACACTGGGAAGACCACAGTTACATACGAACTACACTGGGAAGACCACAGTTACATACGAACTACACTGGGAAGACCACAGGGAAGACCACAGTTACATACGAACTACACTGGGAAGACCACAGTTACATACGAACTACACTGGGAAGACCACAGGGAAGACCACAGTTACATACGAACTACACTGGGAAGACCACAGGGAAGACCACAGGGAAGACCACAGTTACATACGAACTACACTGGGAAGACCACAGTTACATACGAACTACACTGGGAAGACCACAGTTACATACGAACTACACTGGGAAGACCACAGGGAAGACCACAGTTACATACGAACTACACTGGGAAGACCACAGTTACATACGAACTACACTGGGAAGACCACAGTTACATACGAACTACACTGGGAAGACCACAGTTACATACGAACTACACTGGGAAGACCACAGGTACATACGAACTACACTGGGAAGACCACAGTTACATACGAACTACACTGGGAAGACCACAGTTACATACGAACTACACTGGGAAGACCACAGTTACATACGAACTACACTGGGAAGACCACAGTTACATAGGAACTACACTGGGAAGACCACAGTTACATACGAACTACACTGGGAAGACCACAGTTACATACGAACTACACTGGGAAGACCACAGTTACATACGAACTACACTGGGAAGACCACAGGGAAGACCCAAGTTACATACGAACTACACTGGGAAGACCACAGTTACATACGAACTACACTGGGAAGACCACAGGGAAGACCACAGTTACATACGAACTACACTGGGAAGACCACAGGGAAGACCACAGTTACATACGAACTACACTGGGAAGACCACAGTTACATACGAACTACACAGGGAAGACCACAGTTACATACGAACTACACTGGGAAGACCACAGGGAAGACCACAGTTACATACGAACTACACTGGGAAGACCACAGTTACATACGAACTACACAGGGAAGACCACAGTTACATACGAACTACACTGGGAAGACCACAGGGAAGACCACAGTTACATACGAACTACACTGGGAAGACCACAGTTACATACGAACTACACTGGGAAGACCACAGGGAAGACCACAGTTACATACGAACTACACTGGGAAGACCACAGTTACATACGAACTACACAGGGAAGACCACAGTTACATACGAACTACACTGGGAAGACCACAGGGAAGACCACAGTTACATACGAACTACACTGGGAAGACCACAGTTACATACGAACTACACTGGGAAGACCACAGGAAGACCACAGTTACATACGAACTACACTGGGAAGACCACAGTTACATACGAACTACACAGGGAAGACCACAGTTACATACGAACTACACTGGGAAGACCACAGTACATACGAACTACACTGGGAAGACACAGTTACATACGAAACTACATGGGAAGACCACAGTTACATACGAACTACACTGGGAAGACCACAGGGAAGACCACAGTTACATTACGAACTACACTGGGAAGACCACAGTTACATACGAACTACACTGGGAAGACCACAGATACATACGAACTACACTGGGAAGACCACAGGGAAGACCACAGTTACATACGAACTACACTGGGAAGACCACAGTTACATACGAACTACACTGGGAAGACCACAGTACATACGAACTACACTGGAAGACCACAGTTACATACGAACCACACTGGGAAGACCACAGGGAAGACCACAGTTACATACGAACTACACTGGGAAGACCACAGTTACATACGAACTACACTGGGAAGACCACAGGGAAGACCACAGTTACATACGAACTACACTGGGAAGACCACTAGGAAGCCCACAGGGAATACCACAGTTACATACGAACTACACGGGAAGACCACAGTTACATACGAACTACACTGGGAAGACCACAGTTACATACGAACTACACTGGGAAGACCACAGTTACATACGAACTACACTGGGAAGACCACAGTTACATTGACAATACACTGGAAGACCACAGTTACATACGAACTACACTGGTAAGACCACAGTTACATACGAACTACACTGGGAAGACCACAGTTACATACGAACTACACTGGGAAGACCACAGTTACATACGAACTACACTGGGAAGAACCACAGTTACATTAGAACTACACGGGAAGACCACAGTTACATACGAACTACACTGGGAAGACCACAGTTACATATGAACTACACTGGGAAGACCACAGTACATACGAACTACATGGGAAGACCACAGTTACATACGAAACTACACTGGTGAAAGACCACAGGGAAAGACCACAGTTACATACGAACTACACTGGGAAGACCACATTACATACGAACTACACTGGAAGACCACAGTTACATACGAACTACACTGGGAAGCCCACAGTTACATACGAAACTACACTGGGAAGACCACAGTTACATACGAACTACACTGGGAAGACCACAGTTACATACGAAACTACACTGGGAAGACCACAGGGAAGACCACAGTTACATACGAACTACACTGGGAAGACCAACAGTTACATACGAACTACACGGGAAGACCACAGTTACATACGAACCTACACTGGGAAGACCACAGGGCACGACCACAGTTACATACTAACTTACACTGGAAGACCACCTGTTTACATACGAACTACACTGGAAGACCACAGTTACATACGAACTACACTGGGAAGGACCACAGGAAGACCACACGTTACCATACGAACTTACACTGGGAAGAACCCAGTTACATAGAAAACTACAATGCGAAGACCACAGTTACATTACGAACCTTACACTGGGAAGACCTACAGGGAAGGACCACAGTTACATACGAACTACACTGGAAAGACCACAGTTACCTACGAAACTGATCACTGGAAGGACACAGTTACATACGAACTACACTGGGAAGACCACAAGGAAGACCACAGTTACATCGAACTACACTGGGAGGACCACAGGGAACGACCACAGTTTACATAACGAACTACACTGGGAAGACCCAACAGGGAAGACCACAGTTACCATACGAACTACACCTGGGAAGACCACAGTACATACGAACACTACACTGGGAATACCACAGTTACATACGAACTACACTGGGAAGGACCACAGGAAGTACCAACAGTACATACGAACTACACTGTGGAAGACACAGGAAGACCCCAGTTACTATACGCAACTACACTGGGTAAGACACAGGAAGACCACAGTTACATACGAACTACACTGGGAAGACCACAGTTACATACGAACTACACTGGGAAGCCCACAGTTACATATGAACTACACTGGGAAGACCACAGTTACATACGAACTACACTGGGAAGACCACAGTTACATACGAACTACACTGGGAAGACCACAGTTACATACGAACTACACTGGGAAGACCACAGTTACATACGAACTACACTGGGAAGACCACAGTTCCATACGAACTACACTGGGAAGACCACAGTTACATACGACACTACACTGGGAAGACCACAGTTACATACGAACTACACTGGGAAGACCACAGTTACTATACACTACACTGGGAAGACCACAGTTACATACGAACTACACTGGGAAGACCACAGTTACATACGAACTACCTGGGAAGACCACAGTTACATACGAACTACACTGGGAAGACCACAGTTACCATACGAACTGCTACACTGGAAGACCACAGTTACATACGAACTACACTGGGAACCACAGTTAGATACGAACTACACTGGGAAGACCACAGTTTACATACGAACTACACTGGGAAGCCCACA
>NC_052307.1:4965445-4970445 GCF_016432855.1 Salvelinus namaycush
TGCCAGGGTCTAATAGGTGACTAATCCTGATTGGTTAGCAATTGTGCATGTTCACCAGGTGTGTGGTATGACTGGCAACAATGGAATGGGGGAGCGTGTGGAGTAACAGCAGCTGACTCACCTGGGTCGATCTGGGCATTGGCATTGGCTTGAAAGACCAGCAGCAGATAGAACAGCATGGTGGGCCTTAAATGTCTGAGGACAGATGTAGACAGAGGCTACATCCTGAGAGAGAGAGAGAGAGAGAGAGAGAGAGAGAGACGAGAGAGAGAGAGAGAGAAGAGAAGAGAGAGGAGAGAGAGAGGAGAGAAGAGGAGAGAGAGAAGAGAGAGAGAAAGAGAAGAGAGAGGAGAAGGAGAGAGAAAGAGAAGAGAGCGAGAGAGAGAGAGAGAGAGAGAGAGAGAGAGAGAGAGAGAGATGAGAGAGAAGAGAAGAGAGAGAGAAGAGAATAGAGAGGAGAGAGAGAGAGAGAGAGAGAGAGAGAGAGAGAGAGAGAGAGAGAGAGAGAGAGAGAGAGAGTTTTAGTCAAATGACCCATCACAATTTCTGGAAGGTCGTTGGTTCATAGCTACCATATTATTACATATTACCATTGTGCCCTTGAACAAGGCACTTAACCCCTACATGACCCTAGGCTCCTCTTTGTATGTGTTTGCAGAGCAAAATATGAATTTCCGTCACAAGACAAATTAAGTCTGATTCTATTCTACTCAATTCTATTTTATATACCGTACCAGAAATAATAATAAGTAAATATTATGCACTGATGACTGTAGTAAACACAGACCTGGTTATAACATTTACACCGCTGTAAATGTCACCGTATCATTCAAACAGTTTCTTTGAAGTACTGTGTGAATCGCCTCAGGCCTTGGGAATGAGACACTGAACGTACTGTCAACTGAGAATGTTCATCCATGAAGCTACTGTTAGGCAGAGTGCACCAACGACAACAACTAACCACAGACAACTCCTCGGGTGTATTCGTTAGTGTACAACGTAGCTAAACGTTTTGCCACTGAACACGTTTTTACCAACGAAAACAAGAGATTCTATCGGACAAATTCAGGTAGGTACCTCACTGTTTCTTCCTGTTTTCGTCCGTTTTGGTTCCTAAATGATTCAATAACCTGACTGTCCCACTGTACTGTATCTGCCTCCTCTACTGAGCCTAGTCACTGTACTGTATCTGCCTCCTCTACTGAGCCTAGTCACTGTACTGTATCTGCCTCCTCTACTGAGCCTAGTCACTGTACTGTATTCTGCCTCTCTACAGAGCCTAGTCACTGTACTGTATCTGCTCCTCTACTGAGCCTAGTCACTGTACTGTATACTGCCTCCTCTACTGAGCCTATTCACTTTGTACTGTATCTGCCTCCTCTACTGAGCCTAGTCACTGTACTGTATCTGCCTCCTCTACTGAGCCTAGTCACTGTACTGTATCTGCCTCCTCTACTGAGCCTAGTCACTGTATCTGCCTCCTCTACTGAGCCTAGTCACTGTACTGTATTCTGCCTCCTCTACTGAGCTAGTCACTGTACTGTATCTGCCTCCTCTACTGAGCCTAGTCACTGTACTGTATCTGCCTCCTCTACTGAGCCTAGTCACTGTACTGTATCTGCCTCCTCTACTGAGCCTAGTCACTGTACTGTATCTGCCTCCTCTACTGAGCCTAGTCACTGTACTGTATCTGCCTCCTCTACTGAGCCTAGTCACTGTACTGTATCTGCCTCCTCTACTGAGCCTAGTCACTGTACTGTATCTGCCTCCTCTACTGAGCCTAGTCACTGTACTGTATCTGCCTCCTCTACTGAGCCTAGTCACTGTACTGTATCTGCCTCCTCTACTGAGCCTAGTCACTGTACTGTATCTGCCTCCTCTACTGAGCCTAGTCACTGTACTGTATCTGCCTCCTCTACTGAGCCTAGTCACTGTACTGTATCTGCCTCCTCTACTGAGCCTAGTCACTGTACTGTATCTGCCTCCTCTACTGAGCCTAGTCACTGTACTGTATCCACCTCCTCTACTGAGCCTAGTCACTGTACTGTATCTGCCTCCTCTACTGAGCCTAGTCACTGTACTGTATCCACCTCCTCTACTGAGCCTAGTCACTGTATTGTATCCACCTCCTCTACTGAGCCTAGTCACTGTACTGTATCTGCCTCCTCTACTGAGCCTAGTCACTGTACTAGTCACTGTACTGTATCTGCCTCCTCTACTGAGCCTAGTCACTGTACTGTATCCGCCTCCTCTACTGAGCCTAGTCACTGTACTGTATCCACCTCCTCTACTGAGCCTAGTCACTGTACTGTATCTGCCTCCTCTACTGAGCCTAGTCACTGCCTAGTCACTGTACTGTATCTGCCTCCTCTAGTGAGCCTAGTCACTGTACTGTATCTGCCTCCTCTACTGAGCCTAGTCACTGTACTGTATCTGCCTCCTCTAGTGAGCCTAGTCACTGTACTGTATCCACCTTCTCTACTGAGCCTAGTCACTGTACTGTATCTGCCTCCTCTACTGAGCCTAGTCACTGTACTGTATCTGCCTCCTCTACTGAGCCTAGTCACTGTACTGTATCTGCCTCCTCTACTGAGCCTAGTCACTGTACTGTATCTGCCTCCTCTACTGAGCCTAGTCACTGTACTGTATCTGCCTCATCTACTGAGCCTAGTCACTGTACTGTATCTGCCTCCTCTACTGAGCCTAGTCACTGTACTGTATCTGCCTCCTCTACTGAGCCTAGTCACTGTACTGTATCTGCCTCCTCTACTGAGCCTAGTCACTGTACTGTATCTGCCTCCTCTACTGAGCCTAGTCACTGTACTGTATCCGCCTCCTCTACTGAGCCTAGTCACTGTACTGTATCCGCCTCCTCTACTGAGCCTAGTCACTGTACTGTATCTGCCTCCTCTACTGAGCCTAGTCACTGTACTGTATCCACCTCCTCTACTGAGCCTAGTCACTGTACTGTATCTGCCTCCTCTACTGAGCCTAGTCACTGTACTGTATCTGCCTCCTCTACTGAGCCTAGTCACTGTACTGTATCTGCCTCCTCTACTGAGCCTAGTCACTGTACTGTATCCACCTCCTCTACTGAGCCTAGTCACTGTACTGTATCTGCCTCCTCTACTGAGCCTAGTCACTGTACTGTATCCACCTCCTCTACTGAGCCTAGTCACTGTATTGATCTATGATCTGCATTTCTGTGATCTGCATTTCTGTGCTCTGCATTTCTATGATCTGCATTTCTGTGATCTGCATTTCTGTGATCTGCATTTCTGTGCTCTGCATTTCTATGATCTGCATTTCTGTGATCTGCATTTCTATGATCTGCATTTCTATGCTCTGCATTTCTGTGATCTGCATTTCTGTGATCTGCATTTCTGTGCTCTGCATTTCTATGATCTGCATTTCTATGATCTGCATTTCTATGATCTGCATTTCTATGATCTGCATTTCTGTGCTCTGCATTTCTATGATCTGCATTTCTATGATCTGCATTTCTGTGCTCTGCATTTCTATGATCTGCATTTCTATGATCTGCATTTCTATGATCTGCATTTCTATGATCTGCATTTCTATGATCTGCATTTCTATGATCTGCATTTCTGTGATCTGCATTTCTATGCTCTGCATTTCTGTGATCTGCATTTCTATGATCTGCAGATAAAAAGATGCACAAAAAAAGGTCCAATTTACTGATGTCATCGAAAGTAAAAACATGAAGAAAATAAAACAGTGAGGAGGACCATGAGATCTGCAGTCACACAGGAAGCAGGGAAATGTCATCCCCCTGGCTGATGTAATCAGACTGCACTTTTTATAGGACCTTTCTTCTTCTTATCTTTTTAACTTGAGAAAATAGAAAGGCGTCATTTTCACATAGACGTTGGTGTGGTGCTGAAGATGATGAATATGAGGTTGAAAAGTGGTATAAACTCCCCCGTTAAGTTTTCCTGCCCTGGCTCCTATCTATCGTCTACTAACCCTGTCTTCTCTAAATCTTTCCCAATGTGTTGACCCCTTCCCCCACACGTTTCTCCCTCTCCCCCTCTCTCTCTCTCTCTCTAGTCTCTCTCTCTCTCTCTCTCTCTGGTTGTTTTCAAAGCTCTTGTTGCTTACTGTTCCCAGGAGTCTGGGTCTCTGGATATAGGCCCAAGCAGAGCCTGGAGCCTTGCCAGAGTACTGTGCCTGGGAAACACCACAGTTTGCTGGGCTGAGCCACTGGCACAGGCCTTCTTTTATTGCCCACTTAGATTGAAAGAAAAATATGGTTTCAGGGTAAAATCCCTCACGGGGTGAATAGTGTGATACATGCTCACAGTCAACAATAATCAAAAACGTGCAAAACACTCAGCAATGACAATCCCACATGTTGCCTTGTTGACTAGATGCTTGTATTACTATCCCCATGGGAACTGGAAATCCTCACAAGTCCCCACAAGGATAGTAAAACAAGGACAATTCTCTATAACGGGGATATTTCCCACATCCCCACGAGGACAAAGGCTATTCTAAATTTAGGGTTAGGGTTACAATTAGCATTACAATTTGGGTTAGGGGTTAAGGTTAGGGTGTGGGTTAGGTTTAGGATTAAGGGTTAGGGGAAATAGGATTCGAAATGGAAATCCATTTTAGGTCCCCACAAGGATAGTAAATGTGTGTGTGATCCATCCATGTTGTTATTTGGGGTTGACAAGTTTACAAACCCTGGACATAAACCCCAGGCCCACGCAGAGTTCTTACGCAATCCTCCAAAATGAATTCAGACCCCTCCCACCCCCTTCATGTCTTTGCAGCACATAGCAACTTCTGCTTTTTTCAATTTGTTCAGGATCCTTGCATCCTGCCATGTCACCATGCTTTGAAAGTGTAAAGATGGTCTCTCTCTCTCTTTCTTTCTTTCTTTCTTTCTTTCTTTCTTTCTTTCTTTCTTTCTTTCTTTCTTTCTTTCTTTCTTTCTTTCTTTCTTTCTTTCTTTCTTTCTTTCTTTCTTTCTT
>NC_052307.1:4972945-5003942 GCF_016432855.1 Salvelinus namaycush
AGGGACTGGGGTCACAGCCAGGGTCACCATATCCAAACTCACCCTGAGATACCCGCAGGGACTGGGGTCACGGCCCCTGGAGCAATTGGGGTTAAGTGCCTTGCTCAAGGGCACAGCAACAGATTTTTCACCTTGTTGGCTCTGGGATTCCAATTATGCTACACCCCCATGATAAACAGTGAACAACGGTTATGTGCTCAGTGGAGGGCAGGCTAGAAACCAACACCCCCATGATAAACAGTGAACAACGGCTATGTGCTCTGTGGAGGGCAGGCTAGAAACCAACACCACCATGATAAACAGTGAACAACGGTTATGTGCTCAGTGGAGGGCAGGCTAGAAACCAACACCCCCATGATAAACAGTGTACAACGGCTATGTGCTCTGGGGAGGGCAGGCTAGAAACCAACACCCCCATGATAAACAGTGAACAACGGCTATGTGCTCTGTGGAGGGCAGGCTAGAAACCAACACCACCATGATAAACAGTGAACAACGGTTATGTGCTCAGTGGAGGGCAGGCTAGAAACCAACACCCCCATGATAAACAGTGTACAACGGCTATGTGCTCTGGGGAGGGCAGGCTAGAAACCAACACCCCCATGATAAACAGTGAACAACGGCTATGTGCTCTGTGGAGGGCAGGCTAGAAACCAACACCCCCATGATAAACAGTGTACAACGGCTATAAGCTCTGGGGAGGGCAGGCTAGAAACCAACACCCCCATGATAAACAGTGAACAACGGCTATGAGCTCTGGGGAGGGCAGGCTAGAAACCAACACCCCCATGATAAACAGTGTACAACGGCTATGAGCTCTGGGGAGGGCAGGCTAGAAACCAACACCCCCATGATAAACAGTGAACAACGGCTATGTGCTCTGTGGAGGGCAGGCTAGAAACCAACACCCCCATGATAAACAGTGAACAACGGCTATGTGCTCAGTGGAGGGCAGGCTAGAAACCAACACCCCCATGATAAACAGTGAACAATGGCTATGTGCTCTGTGGAGGGCAGGCTAGAAACCAACACCCCCATGATAAACAGTGAACAACGGCTATGTGCTCTGTGGAGGGCAGGCTAGAAACCAACACCCCCATGATAAACAGTGAACAACGGCTATGTGCTCTGTGGAGGGCAGGCTAGAAACCAACACCCCCATGATAAACAGTGAACAACGGCTATGTGCTCAGTGGAGGGCAGGCTAGAAACCAACACCCCCATGATAAACAGTGAACAACGGCTATGTGCTCTGTGGAGGGCAGGCTAGAAACCAAAACACAACCTGCACATGAATACACATGTTGACGCACACCCACATATAGACACGGACAAACACCACGCACACACACACCGTCATGTTTACATTAATGTTCAGGACTTTTTCAGGAGTGGAAATTGATTCTCATTCAAAATCCTATTTTCCTGAACCCCTAACCCTTAACCTAACCCTTAACCTTTACCCTAACCTTAACCCCTAACCCTAACCTTTACCCTAACCCCTAACCCTTAACCTTTACCCTAACCTTAACCCCTAACCCTAACCTTTACCCTAACCCCTAACCCTTAACCTTTACACTAACCTTAACCCCAAACCCTAACCTTTACCCTAACCCCTAACCCTTAACCTTTACCCTAACCTTAACCCCTAACCCTAACCTTTACCCTAACCCCTAACCCTTAACCTTTACACTAACCTTAACCCCAAACCCTAACCTTTACCCTAACCCCTAACCCTTAACCTTTACCCTAACCTTAACCCCTAACCCTAACCTTTACCCTAACCCCTAACCCTTAACCTTTACACTAACCTTAACCCCTAACCCTAACCTTTACCCTAACCCCTAACCCTTAACCTTTACACTAACCTTAACACCAAACCCTAACCTTTACCCTAACCCCTAACCCTTAACCTTTACACTAACCTTAACCCCAAACCCTAACCTTTACCCTAACCCCTAACCCTTAACCTTTACACTAACCTTAACCCCAAACCCTAACCTTTACCCTAACCCCTAACCCTTAACCTTTACACTAACCTTAACCCCAAACCCTAACTCCTAATCATAACCCAAAGCCTAAACCTTAAATTGCATTTTTACTTTTTATCACATGCAAAATGTCCTGACTTTTCAGATTTTGTTTTATTTTCCTATCTTTTCCTATAAGGACATGCTGGTCACTTGTCAGGACATTCTGGTCCTGATAATAGTAAAACAGGTCCACACACACACACACACACACACACACACACACACACACACACACACACACACACACACACACACACACACACACACACACACACACACACACACACACACACACACACACACACACACACACACACACACACACACACACACACACACAAAATACATGATGTGACTTTACTTTACTTTTATGTATTTAGTAGATAATAAATCTGAAATGACATACCATCACATTGAAACAGATTTACCATGAAATACCATCACATTGAAACAGATTTACAATGACATACAATGTCATGAAACTGTGAGTTACATCTGGTGTGGAATGTACTGAGTCGATGTGCAGGGGTACGAGGTAATAACATGGCTATATACAGGGAGTACCAGGGGTACGAGGTCATTAACAAGGCTATATACAGGGAGTACCAGGGGTACGAGGTAATAACATGGCTATATACAGTACCAGTACAGAGTCGATGTGCAGTGGTACGAGTTCATTGAAGTAGATATGTACATATACTGTAAGTATGGATAAAGTGACTAGGCAACAGAATAGGGGAATACCTAGTCAGTTGTACAACTGAATGCCTTCAACTTAAATGTGTCTTCCTCATTTAACCCAACCCCTCTGAATCAGGGAGGTGCGGGGTGGGCTGCCTTAATCGACATCCATGTCTTCGGCACCCGGGGAATAGTGGGTTAACTGCCTTGCTCAGGGGCAGAATGACAGATTTTTACCTTGTCAGCTCGGGGATTCGATCCAGCAACCTTTCGGTTACTGGCCCAACTCTCTAACCACTACACTCTAACCACTCCTTTCCAACAATAGACAGTAGCAGCAGCGTATGTGGTGAGTGTGAAAGTGTGTGTGGGTAGAGTCCAACGCGTGTGCAGAACAGTCTATGGCTTGGGTTGCTGGAGTCTTTGACAATTGTGTAGGCCTGGTATAGAGGCTCTGGATGGCAGGGTGCTCGGCCCCAATGATGTACTGGACCGTATTCACAATCCTTTGTAGTTGCCTTGCGGTCGGTGCCTTGCGGTCGGTGCATTGCAGTCGGTGCCTTTCAGTTGCCATACCAAGCTGTGATGCAGCCAGTCAAAGTGCTCTCAATGGTGCAGCTGTAGAACTGAAGGCCCACGACAAATCTTTTCAGCCTCCTGAGGGGGAAGAGGCGCTGTCATTCCCTCTTCACAACTGTGTGGGTGTGTGGACCATGTTAATTCCTTTGTGATTTGGACGCCAAGGAACTTGAAGCTCTCGACCCGCTCCACTACACCCCAATCGATGTGGATGGGGGAGTGTTTGCCCCTCCGTTTCCTGTAGTCCACGATCAGCTCCATTGTCTTGCTGATGTTGAGGGAGAGGTTGCTGTCCTGGCACCACACTGCCAGGTCTCTGACCTCCTCCCTATAGGCTGTCTCATCATCGTCAGTTATCAGTCCTACCACAGTCGTGTCATCAGCAAACTTGATGATGGTGTTGGAGTCGTGCTTGGCCAAGCAGTCGTAGGTGAACAGGGAGCACAGGAGGAGACTAAGTTGTTGATGGTCAGCGTGGTAGATGTGTTGTTGCCTACCCTCACCACTTAGGGGTGGCCCGTCAGGAAGTCCAGGATCCAGTTGCAGAGGGAGATGTTCAGTCTCAGAGTTTAGGGATGATCTTGGAGCGGACTATGGTGTTGAATGCTGAGCTGTAGTCAATGAACAACATTATTACGTACAACACATTACTTTTGTCCAGGTGGGTGAGGGCAGTGTGGAGTGCAATAGAGATTGCGTCATCTATGGATCTTTTGAGGCGGTATGCGAAATGGATTGGGTCCAGGGTGACCGGATGATGGTGTTGATGTGAGCCATGACCAGCCTTTCAAAGCATTTCATGGCTATAGATGTGTGTGCTACAAGGCGATAGTCATTTAGGCAGGTTACCTTGGGGTTTTTTGGGCACAGGGACTATAGTGGTCTGCTTGAAAAAAATTGGTATTAAAGATCGGGCCAGGGATAGGTTGAAAATGTCAGTGAAGACACTTGCCAGCTGGTCAGTGCATGCTCTGAGCACATGACCTGGTATTCCGTTTGGCACAGCGGCCTTGCGAATGTTAACCTGTTTAATGGTCTTACTCACTTGGAGAGCGAGATCACTCAGCCGCCTGGAACAGCTTGTGCTCTCATGCATGGTTCAGTGCTACTTGCCTCGAAACGAGCATAGAAGACATTTAGTTAGTCTAGTAGGCTAGTGTAGAAGTTTAAGAAGTTTAAGCTGCCTATCAATCATTGTTTTTGTAACCAGTGGACAGCCAGTGAAAAATGCGCTCTGTCAACAGCTGCACAGTGCGGATCCCAGCCTATGGAATAAAAGTGGGGCTTTTATTGCTCAATCTAATTCATCCTGATAAAAAAAATCATCCATAGGCCTAATAGACACATGCTCAAACTCACACACTTCTGATAGACTTCATGGGACAATTTGTAGTTGCTACATCCATTTTTGGACTTATACATGATATATATATATATATATATATATATATATATATATATATATATATATATATATATTCAGCTGAAGTCGGAAGTTTACATACACAAATTCGTTTTTCAAGCACTCCACTAATTTCTAGTTTACAAACTATAGATTTGGCAAGTTGGTTAGGACATCTACTTTGTGCATGACACAAGTAATTTTTCCAACAATTGTTCACAGACATATTATTTCACTTATAATTCACTGTATCACAATTCCAGTGGGTCAGAAGTTTACATACACTAAGTTGACTGTGCCTTTAAACAGCTTGGAAAATTCCAGAAAATTATGTCATGGCTTTAGAAGCTGCTGATAGGCTAATTGACATCATTTCAGTCAATTGGAGGTGTACCTGTGGATGTATTTCAAGGCCTACCTTCAAACTCAGTGCCTTTTTGCTTGACATCATGGGAAAGTCAAAATAAATCAGCCAAGACCTCAGAAAAAAAAGGTGGACCTCCACAAGTCTGGTTCATCCTTGGGAGCAATTTCCAAACGCCTGAAGGTACCACGTTCATCTGTACAAACAATAGTACGCAAGTACAAACACGATGGGACCACGCAGCCATCATACCGCTCAGGAAGTAGACGCGTTCTGTCTCCTAGAGATAAACGTACTTTGGTGCGAAAAGTGCAAATCAATCCCAGAAAAACAGCAAAGGACCTTGTGAAGATGCTGGAGAAAACAGGTACAACAGTATCTATATCCACAGTCAAACGAGTCCTATATCGACATAACCAGAAAAGCCGCTCAGCAAGGAAGAAGCCACTGCTGCAAAAAAGCCAGACTACGGTTTGCACATGGGGACAAAGATTGTACTTTTTGGAGAAATGTCCTCTGGTCTGATGAAACAAATATAGAACTGTTTGGCCATAATGACCATAGTTATGTTTTGAGGATAAAGGGGGATGCTTGCAAGCCGAAGAACACCATCCCAACCGTGAAGCACGGGGTTAGCAGCATCATGTTGTGGGGGTGCTTTGTTGCAGGAGGGACTGGTGCTCTTCACAAAATAGATGGCATCATTAGGATGGAAAATGATGTGGATATATTGAAGCAACATCTCAAGACATCAGTCAGGAATTTAAAGCTTGGTCGCAAATGGGTCTTCCAAATGGAAAATTACCCCAAGCATACTTCCAAAGTTGTGGCAAAATGGCTTAAGGTCAAGGTATTGGAGTGGCCATCACAAAGCCCTGACCTCAATCCTATAGAACATTTTGGGGCAGAACTGAAAAAGAGTGTGTGAGCAAGGAGGCCTACAAACCTGACTTGGCACAGCGGTCTGATATTGGCACAGCGGTCTGATATTGGCACAGTGGTCTGATATTGGCACAGTGGTCTGATATTGGCACAGTGGTCTGATATTGGCACGCAGCGGTCTGATATTGGCACAGTGGTCTGATATTGGCACGCAGCGGTCTGATATTGGCACGCAGCGGTCTGATATTGGCACAGAGGTCTGATATTGGCACAGCGGTCTGATATTGGCACAGTGGTCTGATATTGGCACAGTGGTCTGATATTGGCACAGAGGTCTGATATTGGCACAGCGGTCTGATATTGGCACAGCGGTCTGATATTGGCACAGAGGTCTGATATTGGCACGCAGCGGTCTGATATTGGCACGCAACGGTCTGATATTGGCACAGCGGTCTGATATTGGCACGCAGCGGTCTGATATTGGCACGCAGCGGTCTGATATTGGCACAGCGGTCTGATATTGGCACGCAGCGGTCTGATATTGGCACGCTGCGGTCTGATATTGGCACAGCGGTCTGATATTGGCACGCAACGGTCTGATATTGGCACGCAGCGGTCTGATATTGGCACGCAGCGGTCTGATATTGGCACGCAATGGTCTGATATTGGCACGCAGCGGTCTGATATTGGGGCGCAGCGGTCTGATATTGGGGCGCAGCGGTCTGATATTGGCACGCAGCGGTCTGATATTGGCACGCTGCGGTCTGATATTGGCACAGCGGTCTGATATTGGCACGCTGCGGTCTGATATTGGCACAGCGGTCTGATATTGGCACGCAACGGTCTGATATTGGCACGCAGCGGTCTGATATTGGCACGCAGCGGTCTGATATTGGCACGCAACGGTCTGATATTGGCACGCAGCGGTTAGATATTGGTGCGCAGCGGTCTGATATTGGGGCGCAGCGGTCTGATATTGGCACGCAGCGGTCTGATATTGGCACAGCGGTCTGATATTGGCACGCTGCGGTCTGATATTGGCACAGCGGTCTGATATTGGCACGCAGCGGTCTGATATTGGCACGTAGCGGTCTGATATTGGCACGCAGAGGTCTGATATTGGCACGCTGCGGTCTGATATTGGCACGCAGAGGTCTGATATTGGCACGTAGCGGTCTGATATTGGCACGCTGCGGTCTGATATTGGCACAGCGGTCTGATATTGGCACAGCGGTCTGATATTGGCACGCAGCGGTCTGATATTGGCACAGCGGTCTGATATTGGCACAGCGGTCTGATATTGGCACGCAACGGTCTGATATTGGGGCGCAGCGGTCTGATATTGGTGCGCAGCGGTCTGATATTGGCACCCAGCGGTCTGATATTGGCACACAATGCAGATAGCCTGGTTAGCCAATGTGCGGGAGCACTGGTTGGTCAGCCCAATTGAGGTAGTATGTACATGAATGTATAGTTAAAGTGACTATGCATATATGATAAACAGAGAGTAGCAGCAGCGTAAAAAGAGGGGTTGGGGGGGCACACAATGCAAATAGTCCGGGTAGCAATTTGATTACCTGTTCAGGAGTCTTATGGCTTGAGGGTAAAAACTGTTGAGAAGCCTTTTTGTCCTAGACTTGGCACTCCGGTACCGCTTGCCATGCGGTAGTAGAGAGAACAGTCTATGACTGGGGTGGCTGGGGTCTTTGACAATTTTTAGGGCCTTCCTCTGACACCGCCTGGTGTAGATGTCCTGGATGGCAGGCAGCTTAGCCCCAGTGATGTACTGGGCCGTACGTACTACCCTCTGTAGTGCCTTGCGATCGGAGGCCGAGCAATTGCCGTACCAGGCAGTGATGCAACCAGTCAGGATGCTCTTGATGTTGCAGCTGTAGAACCTTTTGAGGATCTCAGGACCCATGCCAAATCTTTTTAGTTTCCTGAGGGGGAATAGGCTTGTCGTGCCCTCTTCACGACTGTCTTGGTGTGTTTGGACCATTCTAGTTTGTTGGTGATGTGAACACCAAGGAACCTGAAACTCTCAACCTTCTCCACTACAGCCCCGTCGATGAGAATGGGGTCGTGCTCTGTCCTCTTTTTCCTGTAGTCAACAATCATCTCCTTAGTCTTGGTTACGTTGAGGGAGAGGTTGTTATTCTGGCACCACCCGGCCAGGTCTCTGATTGGATAGATAGAATGTGGATACCCAGCCTGCTGGCTTAAGTCATGTGTTTAAGTATATTTTTGCATTTATGTCCAGATGACAGATCATTTTAACTATAAACATCTGTTTATAACCATAAAGCATTCTGGGTGAGAGGAGCATAAAAGAGACAAAGCTAATTAGGATTGAGATAACACCCTCATCACCTCCTTTTGAGACACTGATGTTCCCTCTGGGAAAATTATTGTTATTCTATTCTATGTTATTCTATTCTAATCTATTATATGTTATGTTATTCTATTCTATGTTATTCATTTCTATGTTATTCTATTCTATGTTATTCTATTCCATGTTACTCCATTGTATGTTATGCTATTATATGTTACTCCATTCTATGTTATTATATTCTGTTATTCTATTCTATGCTATTCTATGTTATTATATTCTATGCTATTCTATGTGGTTCTATGTTATTCTATTCTATGTTATTTTTATTCTATGTTATTCTAATCTATAACATTTTGACAAACTCAAGAAACAGACATGAAAAGATATTTAGCTAAAACATCTCTGAAGGCCCTAGGGGTATATTGTAGGGCATGTGTAACTACTGTGAATTTGCATAAAGGAAATGCATTTTGTCCAAACATCAGGTCTCGAACAGTGAAAATCATGTTTTTCATTCAATTGGATGATATTTGGATGAAACCAGTTCAAAGTAGGATGACCCAAGTATGAAAAATAACTGTAGCTGGTACATTGATCAAGTTTGATAATAAAGTTTCTGGTCCCCTGCCCCCCGTGTCAAACACTTGGATTCAGGAGGCAGACATTACCAAGGATTTACTTCCAGGCTTCATGCAACATCACATAAAGCCGGAAATGTAATACACCAATTGTAGCGTCTCGTCATGTTTAGTCATTTAAATATGTACCGCCTTAAAACCGTCATCACATGTGCGCTTACGCCTTTACTTTGGCTTTGTTTACCAACTGTAAACTAGCTACTAGCTCAAGCAGAACGTACGACCAAAGATACTGGTACCCGTTCATCTGTGGTGTGACTGTTAGCTAGAAAGCTACTTACCAGCATGTGTTGTGACTGGATGCCATGGTGTAAATTTAACATTTGACTTTTTTTTCAGAAGAATGAAGACATCGGACAGCAGCTTTTCATTTTAGTTAGACAAGCTGCAAAATTACGATAATGTCACACGGCGTGTGCTGTGACCATTTCGAACGAATCTACTTTATCAACTGGGGAGAACATTTGATGGGTCTTGCCGGGTAGCTAATCCTGAAGGCGGATGCTGTACCATCATTGACAGTGGAGCTTGCAAGCGCTAACCATAATGGAAGTATCAGAGTTTGATGAGTCTGACACGGTAGCCAACATTTTGGGGGGGTTCAGGGGGCTAACGTTAGATAATGCAACTGTGGCCGTGGCTGCTTTGACCACACCTGAGAGTCTATATGGT
This sequence comes from Salvelinus namaycush, assembly GCF_016432855.1. Lineage (NCBI taxonomy): Eukaryota > Metazoa > Chordata > Actinopteri > Salmoniformes > Salmonidae > Salvelinus > Salvelinus namaycush. The sequence goes on from NC_052307.1 coordinate 4,982,529, forward strand.
TTTAGTTCTTCCATCCCAAGTGGCGCAGCGGTCTAAGGCACTGCATCTCAGTGCTAGAGGCGACACTACAGACCCCGGTGTGATCCCGGTCTGTATCACAACCGGCCGTGATCGGGAGTACCATAGGGCGGCGCACAATTGGCCCAGCATCATCCGGGTTAGGGAAGGGTTTGGCTGGGCTACGCCGTCATTGTAAAATAAGAATTTGTTCTTAACTGACGTGCCTAGTTAAATAAAGGTTAAACAATTCTAAATAAATAAATCCCTAAGACCCTGACATTAAGTCTGAGATGCTGCATCTACTTCCAGGCCACAGCAGGAACGCTGTGATACAAAATAAGCTTCTCAAGGCACCGCAGACAGGCTCCTGGATCTCCACTTTAACGAGTTCACCAGCGCCGTGATCCAGCACTGTATGCGGGGAAGCTGTGTGAGCTGTCCATCCCAGGACCCCTGTCTGCCCGGTGAGAGAGGACCCCTGTCTGCACAGTGAGAGAGGACCCCTGTCTGCCCAGTGAGAGAGGACCCCTGTCTGCCCAGTGAGAGAGGACCCCTGTCTGCCCGGTGAGAGAGGCCTGTGCTATTCATCCCAGGACCCCTGTCTGCCCAGTGAGAGAGGACCACTGTCTGCACAGTGAGAGAGGCCTGAGCTATTCATCCCAGGACCCCTGTCTGCCCGGTGAGAGAGGCCTGAACTGTCCATCCTAGGACCCCTGTCTGCCCAGTGTGAGAGGCCTGAGCTGTCCATCCCAGAACCCCTGTCTGCCCGGTGAGAGAGGCCTGAGTTGTCCATCCCAGGACCCCTGTCTGCCCAGTGAGAGAGGCCTGATCTGTTCATCCCAGGACCCCTGTCTGCCCAGTGAGAGAGGCCTGATCTGTTCATCCCAGGACCCCTGTCTGCCCAGTGTGAGAGGCCTGATCTGTTCATCCCAGGACCCCTGTCTGCCCAGTGTGAGAGGCCTGACAAGGAGGAGGCCATAGCTGGATTTGTCTTGGGGGTGACTGATGCCAAGTGGGTGTCTGAAGACCCTGCTTGATTGAGGTGGGGTACATGGGTCCCTCTCCTCTCCCGCTCCCCTCTCCATCAACAGAGCCTCTTCAACCTCAGGAGGCTAAAGACATTTGGCTTGTTACCTAAAACCCTCACAAACTTTTACAGATGCACAATTGAAAGCATCCTGTTGGGATGTATCACCACCTGGTACAGCAACTGCACCGCCCTCAACCACAAGGCTCTCCAGAGGGTGGTGCGATCTGCCAAATGCATCACCGGGGGCAAACTACCTGCCCTCCAGGACACCTACAGCACCCGATGTCATAGGAAGGCCAAAAATCATCAAGGACATCAACCACCCGAGCCACTGCCTGTTCATCCCGCTATCATCCAGAAGGCGAGGTCAGTTCAGGTGCATCAAAGACGGGGCCGAGAGACTGAAAAACAGCTTCTATCTCAAGCCATCAACAAACAGCCATCACTAGCACATTAGAGGCTGCTGCCTATAGGCATAGACTAGGATTCACTGGCCACTTTAAGGAATGGAACACTAGTCACTTCAATAATGTTTACATATCTGGCATTACTCATCTCATATGTATATACTGTATTCTATACTGTTCTACTGTATCTTAGTCACTTAATGTTTACATATCTGGCATTACTCATCTCATATGTATATACTGTTTTTCTATACTATTCTACAGTATCTCATTCACTTAATAATGTTTACATATCTTGCATTACTCATCTCATATGTATATACTGTATTCTATACTGTTCTACTGTATCTCATTCACTTAATAATGTTTACATATCTGGCATTACTCTTCTCATATGTATATACTGTATTCTATACTATTCTACTGTATCTTGCATTACTCATCTCATATGTATATACTGTATTCTATACTGTTCTACTATATCTGGCATTACTCATCTCATATGTATATACTGTATTCTATACTATTCTACGGTATCTTAGTCACTTAATAATGCTTACATATCTGGCATTACTCATCTCATATGTATATACTGTATTCTATACTATTCTACAGTATCTCATTCACTTAATAATGCTTACATATCTGGCATTACTCATCTCATATGTATATACTGTATTCTATACTATTCTACTATATCTGGCATTACTCATCTCATATGTATATACTGTATTCTATACTATTCTACTATATCTGGCATTACTCATCTCATATGTATATACTGTATTCTATACTATTCTACAGTATCTCATTCACTTAATAATGCTTACATATCTGGCATTACTCATCTCATATGTATATACTGTATTCTATACTATTCTACTATATCTGGCATTACTCATCTCATAAGTATATACTGTATTCTATACTATTCTACTATATCTGGCATTACTCATCTCATATGTATATACTGTATTCTATACTATTCTACTATATCTGGCATTACTCATCTCATATGTATATACTGTATTTTATACTATTCTACTATATCTGGCATTACTCATCTCATATGTATATACTGTATTCTATACTATTCTACTATATCTGGCATTACTCATCTCATATGTATATACTGTATTCTATACTATTCTACGGTATTTTGGTCACTTAATGTTTACATATCTGGCATTACTCATCTCATATGTATATACTGTATTCTATACTATTCTACTATATCTGGCATTACTCATCTCATATGTATATACTGTATTCTATACTATTCTACTATATCTTGCATTACTCATCTCAAATGTATATACTGTATTCTATACTATTCTACGGTATCTTAGTCACTTAATAATGTTTACATATCTGGCATTACTCATCTCATATGTATATACTGTATTCTATACTATTCTACAGTATCTCATTCACTTAATAATGCTTACATATCTGGCATTACTCATCTCATATGTATATACTGTATTCTATACTATTCTACTATATCTGGCATTACTCATCTCATATGTATATACTGTATTCTATACTATTCTACTATATCTGGCATTACTCATCTCATATGTATATACTGTATTCTATACTATTCTACTATATCTGGCATTACTCATCTCATATGTATATACTGTATTTTATACTATTCTACTATATCTGGCATTACTCATCTCATATGTATATACTGTACTCTATACTATTCTACTATATCTGGCATTACTCATCTCATATGTATATACTGTATTCTATACTATTCTACGGTATTTTGGTCACTTAATGTTTACATATCTGGCATTACTCATCCCATATGTATATACTGTATTCTATACTATTCTACAGTATCTCATTCACTTAATAATGTTTACATATCTGGCATTACTCATCTCATATGTATATACTGTATTCTATACTATTCTACAGTATCTCATTCACTTAATAATGTTTACATATCTTGCATTACTCATCTCATATGTATATACTGTATTCTATACTATTCTACTATATCTGGCATTACTCATATCATATGTATATACTGTATTCTATACTATTCTACTGTATCTTAGTCTGTTCCGCTCTGACATCACTCGTCCATATGTATATAGTCTTAATTCATTCCTACTTAGATTAGTGTGTATTGGGTATATGTTGTGTAATTTGTTAGATATTACTGCACTGTCGAAGCTAGAGGCACAAGCATTTCCCTACACCCGCAATAACATCTGCTAATCACGTGTATGTGACCAGTAACATCTGCTGCTAATCACGTGTATGTGACCAATAACATCTGCTGCTAATCACGTGTATGTGACCAGTAACATCTGCTAATCACGTGTATGTGACCAATAACATCTGCTGCTAATCACGTGTATGTGACCAATAACATCTGCTAATCACGTGTATGTGACCAATAACATCTGCTAATCACGTGTATGTGACCAATAACATCTGCTAATCACGTGTATGTGACCAATAACATCTGCTAATCACGTGTATGTGACCAATAACATCTGCTAATCACGTGTATGTGACCAATAACATCTGCTAATCACGTGTATGTGACCAATAACATCTGCTAATCACGTGTATGTGACCAATAAAAATATGATTTGATCTATCTCTGTAGTTGGAGTGCATTTCCTAAAGCATAAACTTTTACGTGAAATTATATCATTTTGTTACTTTGTATTTTTGTTTTTTCAAGCATTCAGATGGGAGAGAAGCGTTACAAATTGTACAAGTCAATGAGTCCTGCACACTGTAGGGTGGCCGGGTGGCATTACGAGGATAAATCAGTCTGATTAATTTCATGTTTAAGATTCTAATCCAGTATCCAATAGGATTCCTGCAAAGTCTCCAGTAGATCAAAACAACCCTACATCCCTGAGTAAAGAGCCTCTGGGAAAAAACCACTTGATTCAACACAGAATACATCAGAAAAAAACAGACGGAGAGGGTGGTGCTAGTTAAACCCTATTACCCACAATGCCAGGAGGAAACAAACTCGCTCACCAAAGTTGGACAGGAAATAAATGAATCGTTCTCCTAGGGTCATAGTGTGCAATGCACAGTCACTGGTCAGTCAATCCTGCTGTCAGAGAGAGGTGAAATTGCTGCTGTGTAAGAGACATGGTTTGACCCAGATGTACAAACCTGACCTGGGAAATTGACTGTTTCAACACCTAAACCAAGACAAGGTCAAAGGGGCGGGGGTGTGACACTTTATAAAAGTGAGGACATTTCTGCACACAACCTCCCATTCATAGGCTTACACGTAAAAGATTACCAAGACAAGTTGGATCAATTATATCAATTATTCCCCCCTTCAATCCAATTCAGAATATCAACATATTTAACATCCAATGGACAGCCTTGATACTATCAGAGCAAAATAAGTTAATGCTGGGATTATTATCATGGGTGATTTGAACAATGTTAATGTGTCTGGACTTAATGGGAATGGATTACAACCACTTGTTAACATTCCAACAAGACAGAATGACATCCTTGACTTTTATAATACCCCTAAAACAATGAGTATGTTTACATGCAGACAAATAATTCAATATTAAACTGACTACGGCAGTAGGCAGATTATGCATTAGTCACATTAAACACCTTAGTCTGCTTATCTTAACCGGTGTACGGTCAAAATCAAAGTAAGCATATGCCGATTAAAATGCATGGTTTTCTGAGCAATCTTTCTAATTATTAGGACATGTAAACATCTTAATCGGCGTCCCAGCGGTGTATTTCACCTGCGCTTGTGCCAGCACCTGTAGTGCAAGTCTCCCTCTTGGTATTGAGAGAAAGCCAAGAGTGTGCAAAGCTGTCAAGGCAAAGGGTGACTACTTTGAAGAATCTAAAATCTAAAATATATTTAGATTTTTTTAACACTTTTTTGGTTACTACATGATTCCATATGTGTTATTTCATCGTTTTGATGTCTTCACTATTATTGTACAATATAGAATATAGTCTAAATAAAGAATAAACCTTTGAATGAGTAGGTGTGTTCAAACTTTTAACTGGTATTGTATACAGTTGAAGTCGGAAGTTTACATACACCTTAGCCAAATACATTTAAACTCAGTTTTTCACAACTCCTGACATTTAATCCCAAAAATTCCTTGTTTTAGGTCAGTTAGGATCACGACTTTATTTTAAGAATGTGAAATGTCAGAATAATAGCAGAGAGAATTATTTATTTCATCACATTCCCAGTTGGTCAGAAGTTTACATACACTCAATTAGTATTTGGTAGCATTGACTTTAAATTGTTTAACTTGGGTCAAACGTTTCGGGTAGCCTTCCACAAGCTTCCCACAATAAGTTGGGTGAATATTGGCCCATTCCTCCTGACAGAGCTGGTGTAACTGAGTCAGGTTTGTAGGCCTCCTTGCTCGCACACGCTTTTTCAGTTCTGCCCACAGATTTTCTATAGGATTGAGGTCAGGGCTTTGTGATGGCCACTCCAATACCTTGACTTTGTTGTCCTTAAGCCATTTTGCAACAACTTTGGAAGTATGCTTGGGGTCATTGTCCATTTGGAAGACCCATTTGCGTCCAAGCTTTAACTTCCTGACTGATGTCTTGAGATGTTGCTTCAATATATCCACAAAATGTTCCTACCTCGTGAGGCCATCTATTTTGTGAAGTGCACCAGTCCCTCCTGCAGCAAAGCACCCCCACAAAATGATGCTGCCACCCCCGTGCTTCACGTTTGGGATGGTGTTCTTCGGCTTGCAAGCCTCCCCCTTTCTCCTCCAATCATAACGATGGTTATTATGGCCAAACAGTTCTATTTTTGTTTCATCAGGCGAGAGGACATTTCTCCAAAAGGTACGATCTTTGTCCCCATGTGCATTGGCAAACCGTAGTCTGGCTTTTTTATGGCGGTTTTGGAGCAGTGGCTTCTTCCTTGCTGAGCGGCCTTTCAGGTTATGTCGATATAGGACTCATTTCACTGTGGATATAGATACTTTTGTACCTGTTTCCTCCAGTGTCTTCACAAGGTCCTTTGCTGTTGTTCTGGGATTGATTTGTACTTTCGCACCATAGTACGTTCATCTCTAGGAGACAAAACGCGTCTACTTCCTGAGCGGTATGAAGGCTGCGTGGTCCCATGGTGTTTATACTTGCGTAATATTGTTTATACAGATGAACGTGGTATGGTCCCATGGTGTTTATACTTGCGTAATATTGTTTATACAGATGAACGTGGTACCTTCAGGCGTTTGGAAATTGCTCCCAAGGATGAATCAGACTTGTGGAGGTCTACAATGTTTTTTCTGAGGTCTTGGCTGATTTCTTTTTCTTTTCCCATGATGTCAAGCAAAGAGGCACTGAGTTTGAAGGTAGGCCTTGAAATACATCCACAGGTACACCTCTAATTGACTCAAATTATGTCAATTAGCCTATCAGAAGCTTCTAAAGCCATGACATAATTTTCTGGAATTTTCCACGCTGTTTAAAGGCACAGTCAACTTAGTGTATGTAAACTTCTGACCTACTGAAATTGTGATACAGTGAATTATAAGTGAAATAATCTGTCTGTAAACAATTGTTGGAAAAATTACTTGTGTCATGCACAAAGTAGATGTCCTAACCGACTTGCCAATACTATAGTTTGTTAACAAGAAATTTGTGGAGTGGTTGAAAAACGAGTTTCAATGACTCCAACCTAAGTGTATATAAACTTCCGACCTCAACTGTATGTACATAATTTTTACTCATCTACCAATAGGTTCCCTTCTCTGCGGACATTACAAAACCTCCCTGGTGTTTGTGGTTGAATCTGTGTTTGAAATTCAGATAATTGTACAGAGATACAGCGATGACGTAGACATTCATAAATCATGTTAAACACTATTACTAGAGTTAATCCATGCAACTTATTATGTGACTTGTTTTGCAAACTCCTGAACTTATTTAGGTTTGCCATACTTATTGACTCAAGACATTTCAGCTTTTGATTTTTAATTAATTTGTAGAAATTTCTAAAAACATAACTCCACTTTGACATTATGGGTTGTTGTGTCTAGGCCAGTGACAAACAATCTCCTTTTAATACATTTTTAATTCAGGTTGTAACACAACTAAATGAGGAAAAACACATTGGCCCATTTTTTTCTCAAGGCCTTCAGTTAGGAGACATGTTGGCTATAACCAAGCATAATGCACGCGCAGCGGTTAGAAGAAAATGACTTGTATGATTTCAACTATTTTATTGTCAGTGGCCTTATCTCTGCGGTCCCGTAATTACATACCAGTCTACTCTTCAGAAGCAGTCTGTGAAATGTTTAAATCACCAAAAGAAACAGCCTACTTAAACAAGTTCATTGCATTTGGATAACCAAACGTAAGATAAAACTACAGCAGGGTACCCCAACTAGCCCACGGGTGATTTTGTTTGGCCCCCAAGTTGTTTTGTTGTTGACATAAAACACTGTAAAAACACCAGCAAATCAGCTCAAAGTTATTTAAATTTTGGAAATGTGTTCCAAAGTATTCCCACGCATAATAGAGAGATAGATGTGATCGTATACATATGTAAGCAAGGTTTAAAATGATTATGTTTGGGCGGTTAACCTCCCCCAAAAGAAAAATAAAGACAAAAAGCATTATAGGCCTAAACGATTACAATATATGTTCGATATCATAACTCTGTTGTCATAATCAATAACGTAATCAACAGTCCGTCTACAACAGTGAGTTTTAACGTTTGAGAGGTCCTAGGACGAGCGTAAACATTTCTCACTCCGAGTTCGTTTGGTAATCGCAACAAAGACTCCAACATAAACAGCCATGGGATAACTTTTATCTGTTCCAGGCAAATTCAACTTGTTTCTTTGTACCGACAACATTATCAATTTACCTGATTTGAGTTATTGACGGGATCCAGACAATAGACTTTCTCAGCTCGACTGGCCTTCGGACACGCTTGTTGATTAAAATTTCCGGATCATTATCGCAAAAAAGTGGATGATTCTCGGTGTATTACAATGGATCGGAGAATCAGCACACAAGGAAAAAAAGTTTCAATGTAATTTTTACATCACATCCCGCTTCCGGCCCATAGAGGGAGAAGGAGGTGCGACCATGGGCGCAACATGGGCTCATGCGCACGGTCACGATTTGAGACATTTGTCTAGGCTATATGACTCCTGTTCCGTTAGACACTGGAGCACGCATTTTAAGGCAAATTCACGTGATAAATGTAGGCCTAACCTAAGCCTATACTAATCAAGGTTGAGGCCAGTTTCCCTAAATTCCCTGAAATCAGCGATGGCTCTGATGTCATCCCATAATATAGGATAGGGTTTAAAGTGTTTCTAACTAACCTTCTAATCTAGAATAGCCTTAATCATAATCCCTAATCCTCCAATAACAACACAGAGAGACTTTTCAAAATGACTCTGTCCAGGCAACCAACCTACAGACGTAGGACCTTAATTTAATAATTTAATTTAAGAAGGAAACGCAAATGTGTGATGTATCTAAGTTTTAAAAAAGCTTCTGAAGTTTGCAATTTCCACTTTAAAATTTCAGATTTGTATGAACCCCATTCAAACATTTCCGTTAATTATAATCTACATAATAATTCACATTTCCTGTGGCTGGAGGATTATTTTCCTGCTGTAGCAAACTGGCTCATATTAAATTAAGATCCTACACCTGTACTGTATAGGCCCACTCTGAGTGTCCAGAAACCCCACATCCAGGCTAGGCCAGCTGTCCAATAAAATCCTATTTATCATCATCAGTGCACCTTGTCAGGGTTTAATTGGAATTGCCCTCTAACATTGCATTTAATTTAAATTCAGAGTTTACCCCAAGATAGCAGTGCTGGAAATTCTTAATCGTTTTTCTCAATGAATATCCCCAACCAACAATACACATTACATTGTGAGTGAAGGTTGTTGAACACAGTCTCAAGAACTTTAGTGATGGAGCCTATAGGAGAGGGAGATTTTGTTGCAACCCCCATTTCAAAAACTTTCCTTCCTGCATTGGCACCCTACCAGAATGCAATCATACGACTAGAGTAGACAACATGAGTTATCTGGAACACAATAAGTGATTTCTTTCATTGCCAAATGCAACTATTTTGATGTGAGGTTGTCCCCTAAATCTGCTTAGATTAGTGCGGATCTATGATCAGGTCTCCCCTGTTCATGTAATCATATTCATTATGATCTAAAAGGTGAAACTGATCCTAGATCAGTACTCATACTCTGAGATGCTCCATGTATATATAGGCCCTGGTAAACAAAAAAATACTTTTCAGAAGTGCTGTCTGCTGTCCACAAGAGCTGTCCACTTTGAACAGCAGAGGACAGCATAACCTAACAATAAAGGAGATTCAAACTCCGTCCCCCATGAAGTGTTTTTCCACGTCCACTCCCACATCTCCACATGCCGAGTCATGAGGTTTCCCCTCCGGGGTGATGTAATAACCATCTCCACATGGTTTTTTTGTTGATTGGTTCCCCTAAAAACGCACAGGGCCTAGAAGATGGAAACACCCAGCACTGAGTGGAAGAATACAGTACGCAACATCACTAGTAAACAGTGGTATGCATTTCTATTCATTGAGGCCACAAGAGCAAAAGATAGACATTTTGTCCGTCGTCTTGGTGGGGGAACAACACTGAACCGTTCAGGGGAAGGAATATGCCTGTTTGATGTCCTGTTATGTATTATGATCTGAATCCTACATTGAATGAATGTTGCCCCTAGAACTAATAATGATTACAATATTGAAATCAATAATTGGCTTTATCTTTACAGGCCTGTACCAAACAGATTGGACTCCAAACTGGTAACAAAGCGGTAACAAAGCGGTAACAAGGTGGTAACAAGGTGGTAACAAGGCGGTAACAGGGTGGTAACAGGGTGGTAACAGGGTGGTAACAGGGTGGTAACAAGGTGGTAACAAGGTGGTAACAGGGTGGTAACAAGGTGGTAACAGGGTGGTAACAGGGTGGTAACAGGGTGGTAACAAGGTGGTAACAAGGTGGTAACAGGGTGGTAACAAGGTGGTAACAGGGTGGTAACAGGGTGGTAACAAGGTGGTAACAAGGTGGTAACAAGGTGGTAACAGGGTGGTAACAAGGTGGTAACAGGGTGGTAACAGGGTGGTAACAAGGTGGTAACAAGGTGGTAACAGGGTGGTAACAAGGTGGTAACAGGGTGGTAACAAGGTGGTAACAAGGTGGTAACAGGGTGGTAACAAGGTGGTAACAGGGTGGTAACAGGGTGGTAACAAGGTGGTAACAAGGTGGTAACAAGGTGGTAACAGGGTGGTAACAAGGTGGTAACAAGGTGGTAACAGGGTGGTAACAGGGTGGTAACAGGGTGGTAACAGGGTGGTAACAGGGTGGTAACAAGGTGGTAACAGGGTGGTAACAGGGTGGTAACAAGGTGGTAACAGGGTGGTAACAAGGTGGTAACAAGGTGGTAACAAGGTGGTAACAGGGTGGTAACAAGGTGGTAACAAGGTGGTAACAGGGTGGTAACAGGGTGGTAACAGGGTGGTAACAAGGTGGTAACAAGGTGGTAACAGGGTGGTAACAGGGTGGTAACAGGGTGGTAACAGGGTGGTAACAAGGTGGTAACAGGGTGGTAACAGGGTGGTAACAAGGTGGTAACAGGGTGGTAACAAGGTGGTAACAGGGTGGTAACAAGGTGGTAACAAGGTGGTAACAGGGTGGTAACAGGGTGGTAACAGGGTGGTAACAGGGTGGTAACAAGGTGGTAACAGGGTGGTAACAGGGTGGTAACAAGGTGGTAACAGGGTGGTAACAGGGTGGTAACAAGGTGGTAACAGGGTGGTAACAGGGTGGTAACAAGGTGGTAACAGGGTGGTAACAGGGTGGTAACAAGGTGGTAACAGGGTGGTAACAGGGTGGTAACAAGGTGGTAACAGGGTGGTAACAAGGGTGGTAACAAGGGTGGTAACAGGGTGGTAACAGGGTGGTAACAGGGTGGTAACAAGGTGGTAACAGGGTGGTAACAAGGTGGTAACAAGGTGGTAACAGGGTGGTAACAAGGTGGTAACAGGGTGGTAACAAGGTGGTAACAAGGTGGTAACAGGGTGGTAACAGGGTGGTAACAAGGTGGTAACAGGGTGGTAACAAGGTGGTAACAGGGTGGTAACAGGGTGGTAACAAGGTGGTAACAGGGTGGTAACAAGGTGGTAACAGGGTGGTAACAGGGTGGTAACAGGGTGGTAACAGGGTGGTAACAAGGTGGTAACAGGGTGGTAACAAGGTGGTAACAGGGTGGTAACAGGGTGGTAACAGGGTGGTAACAGGGTGGTAACAGGTGGTAACAGGGTGGTAACAAGGGTGGTAACAGGGTGGTAACAAGGTGGTAACAGGGTGGTAACAGGGTGGTAACAGGGTGGTAACAGGGTGGTAACAAGGTGGTAACAGGGTGGTAACAAGGTGGTAACAGGGTGGTAACAGGGTGGTAACAGGGTGGTAACAAGGTGGTAACAGGGTGGTAACAGGGTGGTAACAGGTTGGTAACAAGGTGGTAACAAGGTGGTAACAGGGTGGTAACAGGGTGGTAACAAGGTGGTAACAAGGTGGTAACAGGGTGGTAACAGGGTGGTAACAAGGTGGTAACAGGGTGGTAACAGGGTGGTAACAGGGTGTTAACAAGGTGGTAACAGGGTGGTAACAAGGTGGTAACAGGGTGGTAACAGGGTGGTAACAAGGTGGTAACAAGGTGGTAACAGGGTGGTAACAAGGTGGTAACAGGGTGGTAACAGGGTGGTAACAGGTTGGTAACAGGGTGGTAACAAGGTGGTAACAGGGTGTTAACAAGGTGGTAACAGGGTGGTAACAAGGTGGTAACAGGGTGGTAACAAGGTGGTAACAAGGTGGTAACAGGGTGGTAACAGGGTGGTAACAAGGTGGTAACAGGTTGGTAACAGGGTGGTAACAGGTTGGTAACAGGGTGGTAACAAGGTGGTAACAGGGTGTTAACAAGGTGGTAACAGGGTGTTAACAAGGTGGTAACAAGGTGGTAACAAGGTGGTAACAAGGTGGTAACAGGGTGGTAACAGGGTGGTAACAGGGTGTTAACAAGGTGGTAACAGGGTGGTAACAAGGTGGTAACAGGGTGGTAACAGGGTGGTAACAAGGTGGTAACAGGGTGGTAACAAGGTGGTAACAAGGTGGTAACAAGGTGGTAACAGGGTGGTAACAAGGTGGTAACAGGGTGGTAACAGGGTGGTAACAGGGTGGTAACAAGGTGGTAACAGGTTGGTAACAGGGTGGTAACAGGTTGGTAACAGGGTGTTAACAAGGTGGTAACAGGGTGTTAACAAGGTGGTAACAGGGTGGTAACAGGGTGGTAACAGGGTGGTAACAAGGTGGTAACAGGGTGGTAACAAGGTGGTAACAAGGTGGTAACAGGGTGGTAACAAGGTGGTAACAGGGTGGTAACAGGGTGGTAACAAGGTGGTAACAGGTTGGTAACAGGGTGGTAACAGGTTGGTAACAGGGTGGTAACAAGGTGGTAACAGGGTGTTAACAAGGTGGTAACAGGGTGTTAACAAGGTGGTAACAGGGTGGTAACAAGGTGGTAACAAGGTGGTAACAAGGTGGTAACAGGGTGGTAACAGGGTGTTAACAAGGTGGTAACAGGGTGGTAACAAGGTGGTAACAGGGTGGTAACAGGGTGGTAACAAGGTGGTAACAGGGTGGTAACAGGTTGGTAACAAGGTGGTAACAGGGTGGTAACAAGGTGGTAACAGGGTGGTAAAAAGGTGGTAACAAGGTGGTAACAGGGTGGTAACAAGGTGGTAACAGGGTGGTAACAGGTTGGTAACAAGGTGGTAACAGGGTGGTAACAAGGTGGTAACAAGGTGGTAACATGGTGGTAACAGGGTGGTAACAGGGTGGTAACAGGGTGGTAACAAGGTGGTAACAGGGTGGTAACAGGGTATTAAAGGGGTAGTTCACCCAAATGACAGAATGTTGGTTTCCGTACCCTGTAAGCAGGCTAAGATAGACAGCAATCATTGCTTTGGTTTTGTTTACCTGGCCACTGTCTCCAAAATGTTCACTTTTTAGCATTTGTGTCCCAAAAAAACAATGCAAGTCAATACCCCGATAAGAATTTTTCATTTTTCATGTCCAAATCATCCAAATGTGTCCTAAATTGATTGTAGTGTAGCTCAATATAGCTACTTAAAGATGATTTGGGCATGAAACATGAAAACTGCTCATATGTAAATAACAGATAAGTACAATCTTAAACCAGACTGTAAAATAAACAGTTTATAATTAATAATGTCAAATTCAAAACAGCATTACTCATGATCCTTTCATCAGTTTAGCAGAAAGTATGACATTTCCAGGATGACAAAATTGACGTTATGCGGATTACGTGAGGATAGAGGTTCATTGCTACTAGATTGTAGCAAGAAACCTAGTAATGTCAGATTTCGAGTCATTTACATGGAACTTCCTATGAGTTACATCATAGTATTACATCACTAACTGGCTTCTGTTGTCACAGTGTAAAATGTAGATCAGATTAGGCCTACACAGCAGCAGTCAGCAGTCAGTCGGTGAAGTAATATAATTTAGTCATATTTCATAGGGATTTTCAGTTCAGTTTATCGTGATACAGTATTACTGTCCATTCCTAATAATTCAAAGGGCAATATCTGAGGTATATTCTGTCATATATCATATATTCTGACAAATCAGAACACAGTCCAGGAAGGAAAGACATTCTGCCTATCACGTTATGATCAGAACATTTGTGGTAGTAGAGCGTAGATCTAGAGCTGAAATCTAGCATCGTGGGAAATCCTGCACACTCTGATCACTTGCAGTTTTTGGGCGTCCCAGCTCTCTCAATGTGATTCCTTCAGCTGTCATATTTACTTTCTGGAGTAGATAACGATGGATAATGATGGATAATGGTGGATAGCGGTGGATAAAGGTGGTGTCTAATGCATTCTCAGCTGTATCCCTCCTAGTTGAACACAGGCCTACTACGGGCCACTGTTGACCACATGGTCTTCAGCACAACCTCTCTTGATGTAGAGGTGTTATGTTATTTGTTACCTGGCATGATGACTCCTTGTTGTCCCCAGTCCACCTGGCCGTGCTGCTGCTCCAGTTTCAACTGTTCTGCCTGCGGCTATGGAACCCTGACCTGTTCACTGTGATTACTATTATTTGACCATGCTGGTCATTTATGAACATTTGAACATCTTGGCCATGTTCTGTTATCATCTCCACCCGGCACAGCCAGAAGAGGACTTGCCACCCCTCATAGCCCGGTTCCTCTCTAGGTTTCTTCCTAGGTTTTGAACTTTCTAGGGAGTTTTTTCCTAGCCACCGTGCTTCTACACCTGCATTGCTTGCTGTTTGGGGTTTTAGGCTGGGTTTCTGTACAGCACTTTGATATATCAGCTGATGTAAGAAGGGTTATATAAACAAATTTGATTTGATTTATTTGATCGTTCCAGATGATTGAATTGTTGTGAGTTCACCATTTGGACCATTTAGTAGGTCTAGGTTAGAGTTAGGCTACTACCAGACAACGTACATTATAAGTTCCCATATCCTTTGCCATTCTAAGTTAACATAACCTGTGCCATTCTAAGTTAACATAACCTGTGCCATTCTAAGTTAACATAACCTTTGCCATTCTAAGTTAACATAACCTGTGCCATTCTAAGTTAACATAACGTTTGGAGATCTTTTTACTGAGAAGACTGTGTGAGCGTGACACACATGCCAATCATTGTTGAGCACATCCTTTCATAATAATATGTGATGGAATGTAGAAAGAGGAAGTGCTCTGACTTCTAAAGTTGCTGTTGGTCACAGGCAGACTATAGTCCCCTGCACAGCTTTCCCATTAGGCTGGGCTGGGTGTGTTCATGAGGGAGTGTTTTCATAAAGAATGATACAATGACATGAGTGATAGGGAGCGATGAGAAAGTCTTGCATCGATACTGAACTTCTCACTGGAGGCCAAATTTCTTTGACTGACTTACAAACTAAAAGGTTTAGTCACGTCTCAAACAATTTCAAGAATGAATATCAGAAATGTCAAGAAGCAAGAATTGACAGATTTTGTATTTTATTATCTGATTGACACACCTTTGGCATAACATTTTCTTCAGTCATTCAACCAACTATTGTTATTGCCTTTAATAAAATATGAACATAGCATTCTCACACTACCATTATACATACCATTTTGTTCATACCATAATGAAGTACCATACAGGAACCAGTACAACAGGGATTTTCTAGCGTACAAGATCATTTTTTACAAGGCCATTTTTTACCAGACCATTTTTTACCAGACCATTTTTTACAAGGCCATTTTCTACAAGGCCATTTTTTACCAGACCATTTTTTACAAGGCCATTTTTTACCAGACCATTTTTTACAAGGCCATTTTTTACCAGACCATTTTTTACAAGGCCATTTTTTACCAGACCATTTTCTTCTCAACAATTTTATTGTTATTATTATTATATATATATTTTTTAAAGTCACTTTGCACAACTTTACATAAGTCCTATTGACTAAAGATGGACCAGACCATCTGGCCTGTCTGTCCCTGCTGTCCAATATGAACAACAGTCCAACATCAGGGATGGTGTTCTGTTAAATACTATAATCAAACAAACAGGCTTAACTAAACTTGATGCTGTAGGCTACCGTGCTACCTAGGGTCACCGTTACTGTCTGCAGTAGGCTACCGTGTTACCTAGGGTCACCGTTACTGTCTGCAGTAGGCTACCGTGTTACCTAGGGTCACCGTTACTGTCTGCAGTAGGCTACCGTGTTACCTAGGGTCACCGTTACTGTCTGCAGTAGGCTACCGTGCTACCTAGGGTCACCGTTACTGTCTGCAGTAGGCTACCGTGCTACCTAGGGTCACCGTTACTGTCTGCAGTAGGCTACCGTGTTACCTAGGGTCACCGTTACTGTCTGCAGTAGGCTACCGTGCTACCTAGGGTCACCGTTACTGTCTGCAGTAGGCTACCGTGTTACCTAGGGTCACCGTTACTGTCTGCAGTAGGCTACCGTGTTACCTAGGGTCACCGTTACTGTCTGCAGTAGGCTACCGTGCTACCTAGGGTCACCGTTACTGTCTGCAGTAGGCTACCGTGTTACCTAGGGTCAACCGTTACTGTCTGCAGTAGGCTACCGTGTTACCTAGGGTCACCGTTACTGTCTGCAGTAGGCTACAGTGTTACCTAGGGTCACCGTTACTGTCTGCAGTAGGCTACAGTGTTACCTAGGGTCACCGTTACTGTCTGCAGTAGGCTACCGTGTTACCTAGGGTCACCGTTACTGTCTGCAGTAGGCTACCGTGTTACCTAGGGTCACCGTTACTGTCTGCAGTAGGCTACAGTGTTACCTAGGGTCACCGTTACTGTCTGCAGTAGGCTACCGTGTTACCTAGGGTCACCGTTACTGTCTGCAGTAGGCTACCGTGTTACCTAGGGTCACCGTTACTGTCTGCAGTAGGCTACCGTGTTACCTAGGGTCACCGTTACTGTCTGCAGTAGGCTACCGTGTTACCTAGGGTCACCGTTACTGTCTGCAGTAGGCTACCGTGTTACCTAGGGTCACCGTTACTGTCTGCAGTAGGCTACCGTGTTACCTAGGGTCACCGTTACTGTCTGCAGTAGGCTACCGTGCTACCTAGGGTCACCGTTACTGTCTGCAGTAGGCTACCGTGTTACCTAGGGTCACCGTTACTGTCTGCAGTAGGCTACCGTGTTACCTAGGGTCACCGTTACTGTCTGCAGTAGGCTACCGTGTTACCTAGGGTCACCGTTACTGTCTGCAGTAGGCTACCGTGTTACCTAGGG
This sequence comes from Salvelinus namaycush, assembly GCF_016432855.1. NCBI lineage: Eukaryota > Metazoa > Chordata > Actinopteri > Salmoniformes > Salmonidae > Salvelinus > Salvelinus namaycush. The sequence continues at coordinate 4,999,849 of NC_052307.1, forward strand.
TCACCGTTACTGTCTGCAGTAGGCTACAGTGTTACCTAGGGTCACCGTTACTGTCTGCAGTAGGATACAGTGTTACCTAGGGTCACCGTTACTGTCTGCAGTAGGCTACCGTGTTACCTAGGGTCACCGTTACTGTCTGCAGTAGGCTACCGTGTTACCTAGGGTCACCGTTACTGTCTGCAGTAGGCTACCGTGTTACCTAGGGTCACCGTTACTGTCTGCAGTAGGCTACCGTGTTACCTAGGGTCACCGTTACTGTCTGCAGTAGGCTACCGTGTTACCTAGGGTCACCGTTACTGTCTGCAGTAGGCTACCGTGTTACCTAGGGTCACCGTTACTGTCTGCAGTAGGCTACCGTGTTACCTAGGGTCACCGTTACTGTCTGCAGTAGGCTACCGTGTTACCTAGGGTCACCGTTACTGTCTGCAGTAGGCTACCGTGTTACCTAGGGTCACCGTTACTGTCTGCAGTAGGCTACCGTGCTACCTAGGGTCACCGTTACTGTCTGCAGTAGGCTACCGTGTTACCTAGGGTCACCGTTACTGTCTGCAGTAGGCTACCGTGTTACCTAGGGTCACCGTTACTGTCTGCAGTAGGCTACCGTGTTACCTAGGGTCACCGTTACTGTCTGCAGTAGGCTACCGTGTTACCTAGGGTCACCGTTACTGTCTGCAGTAGGCTACCGTGTTACCTAGGGTCACCGTTACTGTCTGCAGTAGGCTACCGTGTTACCTAGGGTCACCGTTACTGTCTGCAGTAGGCTACCGTGTTACCTAGGGTCAACGTTACTGTCTGCATGTCTCCCCATGGTGGTCAAATGCATCATTAATGTTGAATGTTTTAAAATGTGACAAAACAAAATTTGTGTAAAAGACCCTGCTGTGTATTATAGTGTAACAGACATCACACTGCTGTGTATTATAGTGTAACAGACATCACACTGCTGTGTATTATAATGTAACAGACATCACACTGCTGTGTATTATAATGTAACAGACATCACACTGCTGTGTATTATAGTGTAACAGACATCACACTGCTGTGTATTATAATGTAACAGACATCACACTGCTGTGTATTATAGTGTAACAGACATCACACTGCTGTGTATTATAGTGTAACAGACATCACACTGCTGTGTATTATAGTGTAACAGACATCACACTGCTGTATATTATAGTGTAACAGACATCACACTGCTGTGTATTATAGTGTAACAGACATCACACTGCTGTGTATTATAATGTAACAGACATCACACTGCTGTGTATTATAGTGTAACAGACATCACACTGCTGTGTATTATAGTGTAACAGACATCACACTGCTGTGTATTATAGTGTAACAGACATCACACTGCTGTGTATTATAGTGTAACAGACATCACACTGCTGTGTATTATAGTGTAACAGACATCACACTGCTGTGTATTATAGTGTAACAGACATCACACTGCTGTGTATTATAGTGTAACAGACATCACACTGCTGTGTATTATAGTGTAACAGACATCACACTGCTGTGTATTATAGTGTAACAGACATCATACTGCTGTGTATTATAATGTAACAGACATCATACTGCTGTGTATTATAATGTAACAGACATCATACTGCTGTGTATTATAATGTAACAGACCATCATACTGCTGTGTATTATAATGTACAGACATCACACTGCTGTGTATTATAGTGTAACAGACATCACACTGCTGTGTATTATAGTGTAACAGACATCACACTGCTGTATATTATAATGTAACAGACATCACACTGCTGTGTATTATAGTGTAACAGACATCACACTGCTGTATATTATAATGTAACAGACATCACACTGCTGTGTATTATAGTGTAACAGACATCACACTGCTGTATATTATAATGTAACAGACATCACACTGCTGTATATTATAATGTAACAGACATCACACTGCTGTGTATTATAGTGTAACAGACATCACACTGCTGTGTATTATAGTGTAACAGACATCACACTGCTGTGTATTATAATGTAACAGACATCACACTGCTGTGTATTATAGTGTAACAGACATCACACTGCTGTGTATTATAGTGTAACAGACATCACACTGCTGTGTATTATAGTGTAACAGACATCACACTGCTGTGTATTATAGTGTAACAGACATCACACTGCTGTGTATTATAGTGTAACAGACATCACACTGCTGTGTATTATAGTGTAACAGACATCACACTGCTGTGTATTATAGTGTAACAGACATCACACTGCTGTGTATTATAGTGTAACAGACATCACACTGCTGTGTATTATAGTGTAACAGACATCATACTGCTGTGTATTATAGTGTAACAGACATCATACTGCTGTGTATTATAATGTAACAGACATCATACTGCTGTGTATTATAATGTAACAGACATCACACTGCTGTGTATTATAGTGTAACAGACATCACACTGCTGTGTATTATAGTGTAACAGACATCACACTGCTGTATATTATAGTGTAACAGACATCACACTGCTGTGTATTATAGTGTAACAGACATCACACTGATGTGTATTATAGTGTAACAGACATCACACTGCTGTGTATTATAGTGTAACAGACATCACACTGCTGTGTATTATAGTGTAACAGACATCACACTGCTGTGTATTATAATGTAACAGACATCACACTGCTGTATATTATAGTGTAACAGACATCACACTGCTGTATATTATAATGTAACAGACATCACACTGCTGTGTATTATAGTGTAACAGACATCACACTGCTGTGTATTATAGTGTAACAGACATCACACTGCTGTATATTATAATGTAACAGACATCACACTGCTGTGTATTATAATGTAACAGACATCACACTGCTGTGTATTATAGTGTAACAGACATCACACTGCTGTATATTATAGTGTAACAGACATCACACTGCTGTATATTATAATGTAACAGACATCACACTGCTGTATATTATAATGTAACAGACATCACACTGCTGTGTATTATAGTGTAACAGACATCACACTGCCTGTATATTATAGTGTAACAGACATCACACTGCTGTATATTATAATGTAACAGACATCACACTGCTGTATATTATAATGTAACAGACATCACACTGCTGTGTATTATAGTGTAACAGACATCACACTGCTGTGTATTATAGTGAAACAGACATCACACTGCTGTGTATTATAGTGTAACAGACATCAACTGCTGTGTATTATAGTGTAACAGACATCACACTGCTGTATATTATAATGTAACAGACATCACACTGCTGTATATTATAGTGTAACAGGACATCACACTGCTGTGTATTATAAGGTAACAGACATCACACTGCTGTATATTATAAGTGTAACAGACATCACACTGCTGTATATTATAGTGTACAGACATCACACTGCTGTATATTATAATGTAACAGACATCACACTGCTGTATATTATAGTGTAACAGACATCACACTGCTGTATATTATAGTGTAACAGAGAAAATTATAGTGTAACAGACATCACACTGCTGTGTATTATAGTGTAACAGACATCACACTGCTGTGTATTATAGTGTAACAGACATCACACTGCTGTGTATTATAGTGTAACAGACATCACACTGCTGTGTATTATAGTGTAACAGACATCACACTGCTGTGTATTATAGTGTAACAGACATCACACTGCTGTATATTATAATGTACAGACATCACACTGCTGTGTATTATAATGTAACAGACATCACACTGCTGTATATTATAGTGTAACAGACATCACACTGCTGTGTATTATAGTGTAACAGACATCACACTGCTGTATATTATAGTGTACAGACATCACACTGCTGTGTATTATAGTGTAACAGACATCACACTGCTGTGTATTATAGTGTAAACAGACATCACACTGCTGTGTATTATAGTGTAACAGACATCACACTGCTGTGTATTATAGTGTAACAGACATCACACTGCTGTGTATTATAGTGTAACAGACATCACACTGCTGTGTATTATAGTGTAACAGACATCACACTGCTGTGTATTATAGTGTAACAGACATCACACTGCTGTATATTATAATGTAACAGACATCA
>NC_052307.1:5004042-5024042 GCF_016432855.1 Salvelinus namaycush
AGAAGAACCCGCCTACATCAAAAATCTCTAACATTCTGACACAACATCAAACTCTCTAACATTTCTACACAACATCACAACTCTCCTAACATTCACCAAAAAAAGCCACAACTCTCTAACATTCTACACAACCTCACAAAATCTCCTTAACAGTCTACACAACATCACAACTATCCTAACATTCTACCAAAACATCACAACTCTCCTAACATTCTACACAACAGTACAACTCTCCTAACATTCTACACAACAGTACAACTCTCCTAACATTCTACACAACATCACAACTCTCCTAACATTCTACACAACATCACAACTCTCCTAACATTCTACACAACATCACAACTCTCCTAACATTCTACACAACATCACAGCTCTCCTAACATTCTACACAACATCACAACTCTCTACATTCTTACACAAAACATCACAACTCTCAATAACCATTCTACAAAACAGAACAAATCTCCTAACATCTCTACACAAACCAGTACAACTCTCCTCACATTCTACACAAAATCAAAATCTCTCTTAAACATTCTACACAACATCACAACTCTCATAACATTATACACAAACCAGTACAACTCTCCTAAACATTCCACACACACATTTCACACCTCTCCTAACATTCTACACAACAGCACAACTCTCCTAACAGTACCAACAGCACAACCTCCAACATTCTACACCAAACAGTAACAACTCTCCTAACATTCTACACAACATCACAACTCTCCTAACATTCTACACAACATCACAACTCTCCTAACATTCTACACAACATCACAACTCTCCTAACATTCTACACAACATCACAACTCTCCTAACATTCTACACAACATCACAACTCTCCTAACATTCTACACAACAGTACAACTCTCCTAACATTCTACACAACAGGGAAACTCTCTTAACCAGTCTAAAAACATCACAACTCTTCCTAAACAATTCTACACAACATCACAACTCTCCTAACATTCTACACAACATCACAACTCTCCTAACATTTAACCAAATCACAACGCTCCTAAACATTCTACAACAACATCAAACTCTCCTAACATTCTACACAACCAGTACAACTCTCCAACATTCTACACAACATCACAACTTCATAACATTAACACAACATCACAAATCTCTAACATTCTACACAACCATCACAACTCTCCTAACATTCTACACAACAGTATACAAATCTCCTAAACCATTGACACACAACAGTACAACTCTCCTAACATTTCTACAAACATCACAACTCTGCTAACATTCTACACAACATCACAACTCTCCTAACATTCATAAAACAGTACAACTCTCCTAAATTCTACACACCCCCCCCCCCCCTCCTCCCCCCCCCCCCCCCCCCCCTCCCCCCCCCCCCCCTCCCCCTCCCCCCCCCCCCCCCCCCTCTCTCCTCCTTCACAACTCTCCTAACATTTTACAAACATCACAACTCTCCTGACATTCTACACAACATCACAACTCTCTAAAATTTTACACAAACAACACCTCTCCTAACATTCTACACAACATCACAGCTCTCCTAACATTCTACACAACATCACAACTCTCCTAACATTCTACACAACATCACAACTCTCCTAACATTCTACACAACATCACAACTCTCCTAACATTCTACACAACACACCAACTCTCCTGACATTCTACACACCAATCCCAACTCTCCTGGACATTCACACAAACCACACAAACTCTCCTAAACATTCTACACAACACATCACAACTCTCCTAACATTCTACACAACATCACCCCTCTCCTCATTCAACAACATCACAACTCTTACCTAACATTTACACAACATCACAACTTCCAACATCTACACAACATCACAACCCTCCAACATTTTACACGAACAATCACAGCTCTCCTTGACATTCTACACAAACATCAAAACTCTCCTAACATTCTACACAACATCACAACTCTCCTCACATTCTACACAAACATCACAACTCTACTAACATTATCCCCAAACATCACAACTCTCCTAAAACATTCTACAAACTCAACAACTCTCCTAACATTCTACACAACAGCACAAACTATCTAACATGCTACACAACATACAACTCTCGAACATTCTCACACAACATCACAGCTCTCCTTAAACATTCTACACAAAGCACAACTCTCTTAACATTCTTACACAACATCACAACTCTCCTGACATTCTACACAACACACCAACTCTCCTAAATTCTACAAAAATTCACAACTCTCCTAACATTCTACACAAACATCAACAACTCTCCTAACATTCTACACAACATCACAACTCTCCTAACATTCTACACAACATCACAACTCTCCTGACATTCTACACAACATCACAACTCTCCTAACATTCTACACAACATCACAACTCTCCTAACATTCTACACAACAGTACAACTCTCCTAACATTCTACACAACATCACAACTCTCCTAACATTCTACACAACATCACAACTCTCCTAACATTCTACACAACAGTACAGCTCTCCTAACATTCTACACAACATCACAACTCTCCTAAACATTCTACACAACATCAACAACTTCCTAACATTTACCAACATCAAACTCTCCTAACATTCTACACAACAGCACAACATCTCCGAAACAGTCTTACACAACAGTACAACTTTTCCTAACATTCTACACAACATCACAAACTATCTAACATTCTACACAAATCATAAATCTCCTAAAAGTCTACACAACATCCCAACTCTTCCTAACATTATACACAACATCACAACTCTCCTAACATTCTACACAAACAGCACAACTATCTAACATTTCACAACATCACAACTCTACTAACATTCTAACAACATCACAACTCTCCTAACATTCTACACAACATCACAAATATCCTAAAACATTCTACACACAGTACAAACTCTCATCAAACTTCTAACACAACCGTACAAACTCTCTTAACATTCTACACAACATCAAAACTCTCCTAAACATTATACACAAACATCACAACGCTACTAAAATTCTACACAAACATCACAACTCTCTAACATTCTACACAAACAGTACAGACTCTCCTAACATTCTACCAACATAAAACTCTCTGACATTCTACACAACATCAAACTCTCCTAACATTTACACACAGACCAACTCTCCTAACATTCTACACAAACAGTACAACTCTCCTAACATTCTTACACAACATTCACAAACTCTCCTAAACATTTCTACACAACATCACAACTCTCCTAACATTTACTACGTACACAAGTACACTCTCCTAACATTCTACCAAACATCACAACTCTCCTAACATTCTCACAACAGCACAACTCTCCAACATTATAACCAAACATGCACAAACTCTCCTAACTTCATACACAAACAGTACAACTCTCCTTAACATTATACACCACATCACAACTCTCCTAAAATTCTAAACAACACACAGCTCTCCTAACATTCTACACAACATACAAACTAATCCTGACATTTACACAACTCACAACACTCCCTAACACTACACAACATCAAAACTCTCCTAACATTTACACAACATCACAACTCTCCTAACATTCCTACAACAAAATCACAATCTCTAACATTCTACACAACATCACAACTCTCCTAACATTCTACACAACATCACAACTCTCCTAACATTCTACACAACATCACAACTCTCCTGACATTCTACACAACATCACAACTCTCCTGACATTCTACACAACATCACAACTCTCCTAACATTCTACACAACATCACAACTCTCCTAACATTCTACACAACATACAACTCTCCGAACATTCTACACAAACATCACAACTCTCCTAAACATTTACACAACCATCACAATTCTCCTAACATTATACACAAATCAAGCTCTCCTGACATTATACACAACATCACAACTCTCATAACATTTAACACCATCACAAACTCTCATAACATTCTACACAACATACACAAACCTCTCCGAAACATTCTACACACATCACAACTACTCCTAACATTTTACACAACATAACAACCTCCTACAATTCTACACAACATCACAGCTCTCTACATTCTACACAACATCACAACTCTCCTAACATTCTAACATCATCCCTAACATCACACGACTCAATTCCTAACATTCTACACAACATCACAACTCTCCTAACATTCTACACAACATCACAACTCTCCTAACATTCTACACAACATCACAACTCTCCTAACATTCTACACAACATCACAGCTTTCCTAACATTCTACACAACATCACAACTCTCCTAACATTCTACACAACAGTACAACTCTCCTAACTTCTACACAACAGCACACTCTCCTAAATTCTACACAACTCACAGCTCTCCTGAACATTCTACACAACACACAACTGCCTCGCTAACATTCACAATCTCTAACATCTACCACCAAACTCTCCTAACATTCGACACACATCACAGCTCTCATAGACATTTACACAACATGCACACTCTCCTACATTCTACACAACATACGAACTCTCCTAACATTCTAACCACATACACAACTCTCCTAACATTATACACAACATCAACATCTCCTAACATTCTCACATTACAATACTACATTTAACAAACTACAATGTCTGACATTACACACATCAAAACTCTCCTAACATTTACAGCAACATCAAACTCTCCTGACACTTCTACGACAACACACAACTCTCCTACAGGTTCACACAATCGCAAACTCTCCTACATTCTAACAACATCACAACTCCTTACATTCGAACAAATCACAAACTCTCCTAACATTCTTCACAACATCACAACCTCTCCTGAACTTCTACAAATACATCAACTCTCCTAACATCTCCTCAACCACACACCACATTCACACATCATCTCCTGCTCTCAACATACACTCCTAACATCTAAACAATTACAACTCTCCTAACTTCACAACAAATCACACCTCTCCTACATTCTACACAACCATCCACACTCTCCTAACATTCTAACACAAGATCAAACCTCTGAACATTCTAACACACCGTAAACTCTTCCTACATCTACCAAATACAGTACAACTCTCCTAACATTCTCACAACATCACAAATATCCGAAACCAGGGCTATCTACAACATCACAATCTCCTACATTCTACACACATCACAACTCTTCTTCTACCTAATCTAACTCACAACAACATCACAACTTCTCCTAACTTCTACACAACATCACAACTCTCCTACACATTCTACACAACATCACATCTCCTAACTCTAACAACATCACTACCTCCTAATTCTCACAACCACTCACAACTCTCCTAACATGTTCGGTCTACAACAACTCACAGTCTCCTACAGTTCTACACAACATCACACTTCTCCTAACATTCTACACAACATCACAACTCTCCTAACATCTACACAAATCCCCAACTCTCCTAACATTCTAACAACATAACTAACTCTCTAAATTTCACTCACATCTACATCCACAAATCAACATACATCTCCTACATTCTACACAACACACAACTCTCCTAACATTTACATCACATCACAACTCTCCTACATTCTACACAACATCAACTCTCCTAACTTCTATCACTACATTCAACTTCTACCGTCAGCCTCTAACATATAACATCACAACTCTCTAACTTCTACACAACATCACAACTCTACTAACATTCTCAGCACAAATATTAACATTTCACAACATCACAGCTCTCCTAACATTCTACACAACAGTACAACTCTCCTAACTTCTACACAAACATCACAACTCTCCCAACATTCTACAAACATCACCAACTCCCTAACAATCTACGCAAAGATACAGCTCTCTAACCTTCTACACAACATCACACTACTCCTGACATTTACAAACATCAAAACTCTCCTAACATTCTACACAAATCACAGCTCTCTAACATTCTTACCACACCATCACAATCTCCTAAACATTCATACACAACATCACAACCTCTAACATTCTACACAACATCACACGCTCCGAAATCTAAACAACATCACAACCTCGCCGAACATTCTACACAACATCACAACTCCCTGCCTTCTACACAACTCACAAACTCTCTGAAACTTCTTAACAACATCACAAACTGCTAACCTATCACAACAATCACACTCTCCTAACATTCTACACAAACATCACAACCTCTCCTCCAGACTACCTCTAATCTACCAACTCAACTCCAACATTACAAAGTACACTCCCTAACATCTCTACAACAGCTACATCGCACAACATCAACTCCTCCTACATTCTACACAACAGTCACAACTCTCCTACATTCTACACAACACATCACAACTCTCCTGACATTCTACACTCACAACATCCCAACATCTAAACACATCGCGACTTCTACAGCAAACATCACAAACTCTCCTGGAACATTCCTACACAACATCACACTCTCCTGACATTTACAAAACATCACCAACTCTCCTAACATTCTACACAACATCACAACTCTCCTAACATTCTACACAACAGTACCAACTCTCCAACTTCTACACAAACATCACAAACTTCTCTGACATTCTACACAACATCACAACCTCCTGAATTCTTACAACAAACATCACAACTACTCCTAACATTCTACACCCATACAACTCTCAAACATTCTACACAACATCACAACTTCTCCTGACATTTGCTACACAACATCACAACTCTCCTACTTCTAACCAACATACAACTCGCCTAACATTCTACACAACTCACACTCTCCTAACATTCTACACAACATCACAAACTCTCCTAATTCTACACAACATCACAACTCTCGCTGACATCTACCACCATCACAACTCTCCTAACATCTACCAACCTCACACTCTCCTACATTCTCCACAACATCACAACTCTCCTAACATTCTACAAGACACACATCCTAAACTCTCAACATAAATTCCAATTCTACACAACATCACAACTCTCTAACATTCTACACAACATCAACTCTCCACATTCTACACACATCCAACTCTCCTAACATTCTAACCAACATCACAACTCTCCTAACATTCTACAAACATCACAACTCTCCAGATTCAACACACACTTCATAACATTATACACAACATCACAGCTCCGACATTCTACAAACATCCACCTCTCTAACATTCTACACAACATCACAGCTTTCCTAACATTCTACACAACATCACAACTCTCCTAACATTCTACACAACAGTACAACTCTCCTAACATTCTACATCAAAGTGTCACAGTGCCAAGACACCGGTTGGCTTAATATTGCAGGCAACATTGAAGAGCTCCTTTGGCACATATTATTCAGCAGACTGATGGTATCACCCTGGTCAGATGCAACGCTTGTTGGTGGATTTAAAAAATATATATATCAGTTTTCAAAAGGTGGAGGATATAAGAGACATCAATGTTTGATTGTTTCATTTTGTGACTGGGCATAGTTCAGTTTGCCAGAGCCAGATGGATCTTCGTGTATCCAGTACTAATGGTTTCAGTTTGAATATAGTAGAAAAGTCCTATAGATAATTCAGGTCTTGCTACTCATATTACTCCTGCTAACTTTAACAGAAAGCCCAGGTTGTGTGTGAGGGAAGTCACAAGTCTCTCAGAGAAAGCGGGATTGTCAACAACACATCTACAGTACCAATTCTATTAGTGTCATGGCTTTTGCGAAAGTATCAGAGGACACCACGGATAAGCAAACAAAACACTTTTTGTGTAAGTAACACTGTGTAGTTTATGTACTTTTCTTCCAGTAGTTATAACATAAGTATATTGTAGTAGATTCGGGGCTTAGCCAGACTTAGCCTCTAACCTTTACCCTGGTCCTGTGACTGACAGTCCAACACTTTGGGCCATTACACCAAGAGACTTTAACCTTTTGACGTGTGCCGCTAGGTCGCAATTGAGATTTACTGTGAGCCGGCATACAGACCCATGCAGGCCCTCCTGTGTTGAATGTTGGTGCTGATTGGTGAGCCGATCGGGGTTCAATGATCTGTATCCCTGGGGGTGGGTTAGCAGAACCCCAATGGCCCTTCCCTTCCAAACCCCTGCACGTACCGCTCCGGCCCTCCATCACGTTCACTTTTCGTTCGACGGAGGGAGTAGGCCTATTGGCTGGCCATTGATGAGAAATTTACCCCTAGTCCCACAGGCACCCAAACAAACACTGGCTTTCTCCAGCCCAACATCTTCTCTCTGTCTCCACAAATACGACTTCACTTTTATCATCCCCAAAAACAAATAGCCACGGCCGTACTGGACCTGAGGCAATCATTTATTTGTCTAATTCTCTTCTCGCTGTACAGAACAGGGTCTTATATGTGTTCCTCCAGTGATTGATGAGCTAGCAGTTTTCTGATTACTATACGTTTCGATCTCCCCCTCTGCAATGTAATAAGAATAAATGTCGGACTGTAAAAAAACTGGCAGACTGTAAGGCGGAGGTAACTCAACAGCTGTTTAAAAATAACCGTCTCAAAGTTTGCCATTGTTTTTTTTTGTGATTATTTGTTGTTGTAGTTTTGGTTATTTTGTAGTTCTCTAGATGTTTGTGTATTGTATACTGTGGTGGCTATTGACTGTGATTATACCCCTTCTTTTTTTACATCATCAGGATACAGTGTTTCTATTTTAACAATGATATGCTTTCCTCACCTGTCAAGGTGAACATAGGCCTAAATTAATCTTTCCTCACCTGTTGAGGTGAACATAGGCCTAAATGAATCTTTCCTCACCTGTCAAGGTGAACATAGGCCTAAATTAATCTTTCCTCACCTGTCAAGGTGAACATAGCCTAAATGAATCTTTCCTCACCTGTCAAGGTGAACATAGGCCTAAATGAATCTTTCCTCACCTGTCAAGGTGAACATAGGCCTAAATGAATCTTTCCTCACCTGTCAAGGTGAACATAGGCCTAAATGAATATTTCCCCAACGATCGCTAACGAGCCTGAATTAAAGCCACAAATTGAACTGCTTTAAATTTCAACCAGTCAACTGACGCAGGTCGATATGAATGAGATATTGGTTTGCTTGTGCTCTGTCATGTTAAATACCTCTATATTTAGGGTGTATTAAATATTGGATTTAAAGCCATTCCATAGTGCATGAAAAACATTGATGGAGCTAATCCATATTTCTCATTGCAGAAGGGAACGCCTCCATTGGCTCAGGACATGATTTAGTGGTTTGTGGTTGGGGGTTACAGCCATAATGACCTGTTATGTCTATCGCCTCGCAAAGCAAGCCGATGATTGACAGCCCAGGCAGGACCTATTTGAACAGAGGGGGAGGCATTTAATCGAAGTAATGCCTTTTGTCAATGCCAAAATCATTTCGACAATAAATAAAAGAGTCATTGTCAAGCGGCGGCTGTTGAGAGAGCCCACTAAAATCATTCCGGTAGTTGCAAGATCTGGGAGAATCATTTCGCTGTCAGATTGCATTTAGCCAGACACTGCCAGACATTCTATCAGTCCGATTAATCCAAAACTCACCAGGCCTCTGTCCAGCTAATGTGGTTTCAGAGAGAGGGAGGGGCTGGGTTTTTGATAGTAATAACGAATGTCTGGGGAGAGAGATACGCATGTCCGGGGAGAGATACACATGTCTGGAGAGAGATACACATGTCTGGAGAGAGATACACATGTCTGGAGAGAGAGAGATACATGTCTGGGGAGAGATACACATGTCTGGAGAGAGAGAGATACATGTCTGGGGAGAGATACACATGTCTGGAGAGAGATACACATGTCCGGGGAGAGATACGCATGTCCGGGGAGAGATACACATGTCTGGAGAGAGAGATACACATGTCTGGAGAGAGCGATACGCATGTCTGGAGAGAGATACACATGTCTGGAGAGAGATACACATGTCTGGGGAGAGAGATACACATGTCTGGGGAGAGAGATACGCATGTCTGGAGAGAGATACACATGTCTGGGGAGAGAGATACACATATCTGGAGAGAGATACACATGTCTGGAGAGAGAGATACACATGTCTGGAGAGAGATATACGCGTGTCTGGGGAGAGATACACATGTCTGGGGAGAGATACACATGTCCGGGGAGAGATACACATGTCTGGAGAGAGATACACATGTCTGGAGAGAGAGATACACATGTCTGGAGAGAGAGATACGCATGTCTGGAGAGAGATACACATGTCTGGGGAGAGAGATACACATATCTGGAGAGAGATACACATGTCTGGAGAGAGAGATACACATGTCTGGAGAGAGATATACGCGTGTCTGGGGAGAGATACACATGTCTGGGGAGAGATACACATGTCCGGGGAGAGATACACATGTCTGGAGAGAGATACACATGTCTGGAGAGAGAGATACACATGTCTGGAGAGAGAGATACGCATGTCTGGAGAGAGATACACATGTCTGGGGAGAGATACGCATGTCCGGGGAGAGATACACATGTCTGGAGAGAGATACGCATGTCCGGGGAGAGATACGCATGTCTGGAGAGAGAGATACACATGTCTGGAGAGAGAGATACGCATGTCTGGAGAGAGATACGCATGTCTGGAGAGAGATACATGTCTGGAGAGAGAGATACACATGTCTGGAGAGAGAGATACACATGTCTGGGGAGAGAGATACACATGTCTGGGGAGAGATACACATGTCTGAAGAGAGATACATGTCTGGAGAGAGATACACATGTCTGGAGAGAGATACACATGTCTGGGGAGAGAGATACACATGTCTGGAGAGAGACACGCATGTCTGGAGAGAGATACGCATGTCTGGGGAGAGATACACATGTCTGGAGAGAGATACTCATGTCTGAAGAGAGATACATGTCTGGAGAGAGAAATACGCATGTCTGGAGAGAGATACACATGTCTGAAGAGAGATACATGTCTGGAGAGAGATACACATGTCTGGAGAGAGATACACATGTCTGGAGAGAGAGATACACATGTCTGGGGAGAGATACACATGTCTGAAGAGAGATACATGTCTGGAGAGAGATACACATGTCTGGAGAGAGATACACATGTCTGGGGA
The DNA here is from genome assembly GCF_016432855.1 of Salvelinus namaycush. Taxonomy (NCBI): domain Eukaryota; kingdom Metazoa; phylum Chordata; class Actinopteri; order Salmoniformes; family Salmonidae; genus Salvelinus; species Salvelinus namaycush. Next base: position 5,015,093 of record NC_052307.1, read on the forward strand.
GAGAGATACACATGTCTGGAGAGAGATACGCATGTCTGGAGAGAGATACGCATGTCTAGGGAGAGATACACATGTCTGGAGAGAGATACTCATGTCTGAAGAGAGATACATGTCTGGAGAGAGAGATACGCATGTCTGGAGAGAGATACACATGTCTGAAGAGAGATACGCATGTCTGGTGAGAGATACACATGTCTGGGGAGAGATACACATGTCTGGAGAGAGATACACATGTCTGGAGAGAGATACACATGTCTGGGGAGAGATACACATGTCTGGAGAGAGAGATACGCATGTCTGGAGAGAGATATGCATGTCTGGGGAGAGAGATACGCATGTCTGGGGAGAGATACACATGTCTGGAGAGAGATACACATGTCTGGGGAGAGATACACATGTCTGGAGAGAGAGATATGCATGTCTGGGGAGAGATACACATGTCTGGGGAGAGAGATACATGTCTGGAGAGAGATACACATGTCTGGGGAGAGATACACATGTCTGGAGAGAGAGATACACATGTCTGGAGAGAGATACACATGTCTGGAGAGAGATACACATGTCTGGAGAGAGAGATATGCATGTCTGGAGAGAGATACACATGTCTGGGGAGAGATACACATGTCTGGAGAGAGAGATATGCATGTCTGGAGAGAGAGATATACATGTCTGGAAAGAGAGATATGCATGTCTGGCGAGAGATACACATGTCTGGAGAGAGATACACATGTCTGGGGAGAGATACTCATGTCTGGAGAGAGATACACATGTCTGGAGAGAGATACACATGTCTGGAGAGAGATACGCATGTCTGGAGAGAAAGATATGCATGTCTGGAGAGAGATACACGTGTCTGGGGAGAGATACGCATGTCTGGAGAGAGAGATACTCATGTCTGGAGAGAGATACACATGTCTGGAGAGAAAGATACATGTCTGGAGAGAAAGATATGCATGCCTGGAGAGAGAGATACATGTCTGGAGAGAGAGATACACATGTCTGGAGAGAGATACACATGTCTGGAGAGAGATACATGGCTGGAGAGAGAGATGCACATGTCTGGAGAGAGATACACATGTCTGGGGAGAGAGATACATGTCTGGAGAGAGATACACATGTCTGGGGAGAGAGATACATGTCTGGAGAGAGATACACATGTCTGGAGAGAAAGATATGCATGTCTGGAGAGAGATACACATGTCTGGAGAGAGATACACATGTCTGGGGAGAGAGATACATGTCTGGAGAGAGATACACATGTCTGGGGAGAGAGATACATGTCTGGAGAGAGATACACATGTCTGGAGAGAGAGATACACATGTCTGGAGAGAGATACACATGTCTGGAGAGAGAGATACACATGTCTGGAGAGAGATACACATGTCTGGAGAGAGATACACATGTCTGGAGAGAGATACACATGTCTGGAGAGAGAGATATGCATGTCTGGAGAGAGATACACATGTCTGGGGAGAGATACACATGTCTGGAGAGAGAGATATGCATGTCTGGAGAGAGAGATACGCATGTCTGGAGAGAGAGATATGCATGTCTGGAGAGAGATACACATGTCTGGGGAGAGATACGCATGTCTGGAGAGAGAGATACTCATGTCTGGAGAGAGATATGCATGTCTGGAGAGAGATACGCATGTCTGGAGAGAAAGATATGCATGTCTGGAGAGAGATACACATGTCTGGGGAGAGATACGCATGTCTGGAGAGAGATACGCATGTCTGGAGAGAAAGATATGCATGTCTGGAGAGAGATACACATGTCTGGGGAGAGATATGCATGTCTGGAGAGAGAGATACTCATGTCTGGAGAGAGATACAAATGTCTGGAGAGAGATATGCATGTCTGGAGAGAGATACACATGTCTGGGGAGAGATACGCATGTCTGGTTAGAGATACACATGTCTGGAGAGAGATACACATGTCTGGAGAGAAAGATACATGTCTGGAGAGAAAGATATGCATGTCTGGAGAGAGAGATACATGTCTGGAGAGAGAGATACACATGTCTGGAGAGAGATACACATGTCTGGAGAGAGATACATTGCTGGAGAGAGAGATGCACATGTCTGGAGAGAGATACACATGTCTGGGGAGAGAGATACATGTCTGGAGAGAGATACACATGTCTGGGGAGAGAGATACATGTCTGGAGAGAGATACACATGTCTGGAGAGAAAGATATGCATGTCTGGAGAGAGATACACATGTCTGGAGAGAGATACACATGTCTGGGGAGAGAGATGCGCATGTCTGGAGAGAGATACATGTCTGGAGAGAGAGATATGTCTGGAGAGAGAGATACACATGTCTGGAGAGAGATACGCATGTCTGGGGAGAGATACGCCCTTCTGGAGAGAGATACACATGTCTGGAGAGAGATACACATGTCTGGGGAGAGATACGCATGTCTGGGGAGAGATACGCATGTCTGGAGAGAGATACTCATGTCTGAAGAGAGATACATGTCTGGAGAGAGAGATACGCATGTCTGGAGAGAGATACACATGTCTGAAGAGAGATACATGTCTGGAGAGAGATACACATGTCTGGAGAGAGATACACATGTCTGGGGAGAGATACGCATGTCTGGAGAGAGAATTACACATGTCTGGGGAGAGATACACATGTCTGGAGAGAGATACACATGTCTGGAGAGAGATACACATGTCTGGAGAGAGAGATATGCATGTCTGGAGAGAGATACACATGTCTGGGGAGAGATACACATGTCTGGAGAGAGAGATATGCATGTCTGGAGAGAGAGATATGCATGTCTGGAGAGAGATACACATGTCTGGAGAGAGATACACATGTCTGGGGAGAGATACTCATGTCTGGAGAGAGATACACATGTCTGGAGAGAGATACACATGTCTGGAGAGAGATACGCATGTCTGGAGAGAAAGATATGCATGTCTGGAGAGAGATACACGTGTCTGGGGAGAGATACGCATGTCTGGAGAGAGAGATACTCATGTCTGGAGAGAGATACACATGTCTGGAGAGAAAGATACATATCTGGAGAGAAAGATATGCATGTCTGGAGAGAGAGATACATGTCTGGAGAGAGAGATACACATGTCTGGAGAGAGATACACATGTCTGGAGAGAGATACATGGCTGGAGAGAGAGATGCACATGTCTGGAGAGAGATACACATGTCTGGGGAGAGAGATACATGTCTGGAGAGAGATACACATGTCTGGGGAGAGAGATACATGTCTGGAGAGAGATACACATGTCTGGAGAGAAAGATATGCATGTCTGGAGAGAGATACACATGTCTGGAGAGAGATACACATGTCTGGGGAGAGAGATACATGTCTGGAGAGAGATACACATGTCTGGGGAGAGAGATACATGTCTGGAGAGAGATACACATGTCTGGAGAGAGAGATACACATGTCTGGAGAGAGATACACATGTCTGGAGAGAGAGATACACATGTCTGGAGAGAGAGATACACATGTCTGGAGAGAGATACACATGTCTGGAGAGAGATACACATGTCTGGAGAGAGATACACATGTCTGGAGAGAGAGATATGCATGTTTGGAGAGAGATACACATGTCTGGGGAGAGATACACATGTCTGGAGAGAGAGATATGCATGTCTGGAGAGAGAGATACGCATGTCTGGAGAGAGAGATATGCATGTCTGGAGAGAGATACACATGTCTGGGGAGAGATACGCATGTCTGGAGAGAGAGATACTCATGTCTGGAGAGAGATATGCATGTCTGGAGAGAGATACGCATGTCTGGAGAGAAAGATATGCATGTCTGGAGAGAGATACACATGTCTGGGGAGAGATACGCATGTCTGGAGAGAGATACGCATGTCTGGAGAGAAAGATATGCATGTCTGGAGAGAGATACACATGTCTGGGGAGAGATACGCATGTCTGGAGAGAGAGATACTCATGTCTGGAGAGAGATACAAATGTCTGGAGAGAGAGATATGCATGTCTGGAGAGAGATACACTTGTCTGGGGAGAGATACGCATGTCTGGTTAGAGATACACATGTCTGGAGAGAGATACACATGTCTGGAGAGAAAGATACATGTCTGGAGAGAAAGATATGCATGTCTGGAGAGAGAGATACATGTCTGGAGAGAGAGATACACATGTCTGGAGAGAGATACACATGTCTGGAGAGAGATACATGGCTGGAGAGAGAGATGCACATGTCTGGAGAGAGATACACATGTCTGGGGAGAGAGATACATGTCTGGAGAGAGATACACATGTCTGGGGAGAGAGATACATGTCTGGAGAGAGATACACATGTCTGGAGAGAAAGATATGCATGTCTGGAGAGAGATACACATGTCTGGAGAGAGATACACATGTCTGGGGAGAGAGATGCGCATGTCTGGAGAGAGATACATGTCTGGAGAGAGAGATATGTCTGGAGAGAGATACGCATGTCTGGGGAGAGATACATGTCTGGAGAGAGATACGCATGTCTGGGGAGAGAGATACGCATGTCTGGGGAGAGATACACATGTCTGGGGAGAGATACACATGTCTGGGGAGAGAGATGCGCATGTCTGGAGAGAGATACATGTCTGGAGAGAGAGATATGTCTGGAGAGAGAGATACACATGTCTGGAGAGAGATACGCATGTCTGGGGAGAGATACGCCCTTCTGGAGAGAGATACACATGTCTGGAGAGAGATACACATGTCTGGGGAGAGATACGCATGTCTGGGGAGAGATACACATGTCTGGAGTGAGATACTCATGTCTGAAGAGAGATACATGTCTGGAGAGAGAGATACGCATGTCTGGAGAGAGATACACATGTCTGAAGAGAGATACATGTCTGGAGAGAGATACACATGTCTGGAGAGAGATACACATGTCTGGGGAGAGATACGCATGTCTGGAGAGAGAGATACTCATGTCTGGAGAGAGATACAAATGTCTGGAGAGAGAGATATGCATGTCTGGAGAGAGATACACATGTCTGGGGAGAGATACGCATGTCTGGTTAGAGATACACATGTCTGGAGAGAGATACACATGTCTGGAGAGAAAGATACATGTCTGGGGAGAAAGATATGCATGTCTGGAGAGAGAGATACATGTCTGGAGAGAGAGATACACATGTCTGGAGAGAGATACACATGTCTGGAGAGAGATACATGGCTGGAGAGAGAGATGCACATGTCTGGAGAGAGATACACATGTCTGGTGAGAGAGATACATGTCTGGAGAGAGATACACATGTCTGGGGAGAGAGATACATGTCTGGAGAGAGATACACATGTCTGGAGAGAAAGATATGCATGCCTGGAGAGAGATACACATGTCTGGAGAGAGATACATGTCTGGAGAGAGAGATATGTCTGGAGAGAGATACGCATGTCTGGGGAGAGATACATGTCTGGAGAGAGATACGCATGTCTGGGGAGAGAGATACGCATGTCTGGGGAGAGATACACATGTCTGGGGAGAGATACACATGTCTGGGGAGAGAGATGCGCATGTCTGGAGAGAGATACATGTCTGGAGAAAGAGATATGTCTGGAGAGAGAGATACACATGTCTGGGGAGAGAGATACGCATGTCTGGGGAGAGATACGCCCTTCTGGAGAGAGATACACATGTCTGGAGAGAGATACACATGTCTGGGGAGAGATACGCATGTCTGGGGAGAGATACACATGTCTGGGGAGAGATACACATGTCTGGGGAGAGAGATGCGCATGTCTGGAGAGAGATACATGTCTGGAGAGAGAGATATGTCTGGGGAGAGAGATACACATGTCTGGAGAGAGATACGCATGTCTGGGGAGAGATACGCCCTTCTGGAGAGAGATACACATGTCTGGAGAGAGATACACATGTCTGGGGAGAGAGACTGAGATATGAGAGGGGAGGAGAACACATGGACAACATTTAATCCTATTGTTATTGTCAATCAGCTACTGCTGTCCATTACAAACTGAAACTGACAACTTACAGTGTCCTTACATCCCTCTTTAATTAAATCTGCACCTTTACAGTCCTGCACATTCAAATCCTCTTCAAACCAGAAAGATTATGATTGGTTCTTGGGAAAAGGTCTAGATGAGGGATGGGCCAGCGGCTCAATAAGGAACTCAGTCCGGGTCTCAACTTACTGTTGAGAGTTAGAATAGTAGAATACAAAAAGGTGCAATTTCGAAATGTGGTTGTGCATCAGCAGTCTCTCTTGTTATGTCAGTCAATGACAGTCACTCAATTAGTCCATGTCATCAAGTCAAAATGTTTTGATTTGTAAGCTAGTCTAGCCAGGTATCTAAACTTGTAGTAACCATTGTCGAATTACCGACCGGGGGGCCCTCATCTACTAAGCTATATGGAATTGTTTTAAGAAGGTCATATCAAGGATCATTTTGTTAATTGATTTAGAATTTTAAGACCTCTTGAAGTATAAAAAAAATATTAAAAAAAACATTTATACATTTTTTGGGGGGGCCTTACTACTACAAGCCCACACAAACACATTGAATAACAGATTCACTACATGGAACACCAGGTAGTTGTTAGGGGTGGCAAGTAGCCTAGTGGTTAGAGCATTGGGACAGGAACCAAAATGTTGCTAGATCAAATCCACGAGCTGACAGGGTAAAAATCGTGTATTCTGCCTCTGAACAAGGCAATTAACCCACGGTTCCCAGTCTGTCATTGTAAATAAGAATTTGTTCTTAACTGACTTGCCTGGTTATATAAAAATAAATATTCCCCCCCAAAAATCTTAAAATAAATGTGTGTAAAAAAAAATATTAAAAAGCGTCTGTCTTATTTCTGAGAGATCAGGAAACATTTGTTATTATTTTTTTTATTTTTTTTAAAACATGTATTTAACCCCATATTTTTGGCACTCCATATGCTGTATTTCTATTCATTTTTTTCAACTGGTACTGAGGGACCTTTGGACGAGTCCTATGAGGCCTATGGGCATCCTAGAGCACAACAACCGACATGTACGTGTTCGTGAGAGTCTCACCTTAGTGTGTAACCCAAACTGTTCGGACGCTACAGACAGAAGATGGCATATCGGCTGTATCGACTTCAAATGAGTCCCAATAAGCTTTTGGGGGGTCGTAGAGCAAAACGGAGAACATGGTGTTCATGAGAGTCTAATTGTTAAGACGCCACTTACGGTTTTGTGAGAAGACCGATTTTCGGGATGTCTCATTGTCTGACAAACAGCTCTATCTCTGTCACCTTTCACCGCAGATAGGTTTTTATTGTGCTATTTTAAATTCCGCAGCGGTGAACATATCGACTCCAGGGCGTTAGACATTTTTACAAATTAATACAAAATTAAAAGCTGAAATGTCTTGAATCAACAGGTACTGTTTTCAACTCTGTTTTTATGCCTAAATAAGTTCAAGACTAAATATTTCCTTAACAAGTCACATAATAACTTGCACGGACTCACTCTGTGTGCACTAATAATGTCTAACATGATTTTTGAATGACTACCTAATCTCTGTACCCCACACATACAATTATCTGTAAGGTCCCTCAATCGAGCAGTACATTTCAAACACAGATCACACCAAAGACCAGGGAGGTTTTCCAATGCATCGCATAGAAGGGCACCTATTGGTAGAGGGGTAAAAAATAAAAAAGCAGACATTGAATATCCCTTTGAGCATGGGGAAGTTATTAATTATACTTTGGATGATGTATCAATAGACTCAAGTCACTACAAAGATACAGGCGTCCTTCCTAACTCAGTTGCCGGAGAGGAAGGAAACGGCTTAGGGATTTAACCATGTACGGAATAAAAATATTCTAAAATGCATGCTGTTTGCAATAAGGCACTAAAGTAAAACTGCCCCCCCCCCCCAAAAAATGCTAAGAAATTCACATCATGTCATCAATACACAGCGTTATGTTTGGGGTAAATCCAACATAACACATCACTGAGTACCACTCTTCATATGTTCAAGCACATGGTGGTGGCTGCATCCTTTTATGGGTATGCTTATCATCGGCAAGGACTAAGGAGTTTTTTAGGATTAAATGAAATGGAATAGAGCTAAGCACAGGCAAAATCCTAGAGGAAAACCTGGTTCAGTCTGCTTTCCACTAGACACTGGGAGACAAATTCACCTTTCAGCAGGACAATAACCTAAAAGACAAGGCCAAATATACACTGGAGTTGCTTACCAAGACGTCATTGAATGTTCCTGAATGGCCCAGTTACAGTTTTGACTTAAATCGGCTTAAAAATCTATGGCAAGACTTGAAAATGGTTGTCTAGCAAGACCCCATTGGCAGCAGCTAATGGGGATCCATAATAAATACAAATACAAACAACCAATTTGACAGAGCTTGAAGAATTAACAAAAATAATAATGTGCAAATATTGTACAATCAAGACGTGCAAAGCTCTTAGAAACTTACCCAGAAATGTGATTCTAAAATGTACTGACTCAGGTGTGTGAATACTAATGTAAATGACATATTTATGTATGTCTAAAATGTACTGACTCAGGTGTGTGAATACTAATGTAAATGGCATAGTTATGTATGTCTAAAATGTACTGACTCAGGTGTGTGAATACTAATGTAAATTACATATTTATGTATGTCTAAAATGTACTGACTCAGGGGTGTGAATTCTAATGTAAATGACATATTTATGTATGTCTAAAATGTACTGACTCAGGTGTGTGAATACTAATGTAAATGACATATTTATGTATGTCTAAAATGTACTGACTCAGGGGTGGGAATACTAATGTAAATGACATATTTATGTATGTCTAAAATGTACTGACTCAGGGGTGTGAATACTAATGTAAATGACATATTTATGTATGTCTAAAATGTACTGACTCAGGTGTGTGAATACTAATGTAAATGACATATTTATGTATGTCTAAAATGTACTGACTCAGGTGTGTGAATACTAATGTAA